>NW_004955416.1:16470855-16473354 GCF_000276665.1 Chinchilla lanigera | reverse complement strand
AGTAAATACAAGGACAGCTGAGATAAGTGTATTGCTGATGTCTATTGCTTTATTGAAAGGAACAGTTAATGCAGCAATTTTTTTTTCTCTTGACCAATATTTCATGCTTATATCTGGTAATTGGAAAACAACAATATGCAATATAACAACCATTGCTGAATTCCTACCATCTTGTTTGGTGAAGCTGTGTATCATTTCTAATGTTTATTACTTGTTATTGTCTTTAATTGTTTGATCAGTCTTGTATTCTTACCTCTGGCCATCTGAGCAACATCGTTAAAGATAACAGTATGTAATATAACAACCACTGTTAATTCCTATCATCTTGTTTTGAAATCCTGTATTGTTTTTATTGTTTTTGTATTGCTTTGTTTTTGTCTTCATTGTTGTTATACTGTTATTTTTTTCTCTTCGAAATAAAAAAGAAAATAATACCAGACAACTACAGTATATAATCTTTGTTAAATTCACAAGGAAGAGTCACCAAAGTAGTGCATCTGCTAGGATACAAAGCAAATCTTGATAATTATCGAAGGACTAAAATCATACAGAGTATGTTCTCTGTCCAAAATAATAGAAAATATTAACAAAACAAAACTTAAATATAGCCAATATATACAATCCTCACATAATACAAAACAATAATAAGACACCCCAATTTCAAAAGAAAAAGAAAGCCAAGAAATTGAAAAGGAGTTTTTTATTTGGGGGTTTTTCTCCCCGCCCCCCTTTGCTGCAGTGCTAGGGATCCATCTCAGGGTCTTACACATTTTGTTTTGGTTTTTGGGTTTTGATACCGGATCTTGCTATGCAGCCCAGGCTGACCCTGAACTCTTGAATTTGTGGCAATCCTCCTGCCTCAGTCTCCCAAATGCTGGGATTACAGGCATGTGCCACCACACCCACCTGGGCCTCAGTATATTAGGCAAGCACTACATCCAAGTCCTGGAAGAGGTACTTTACAGAAGAAGACAGTGAATAGCCAATAAACATGAACACATGTGAAGATGTTCACTATCATTCATGAGGAAACGTGAGTTGAAATCACAAGGATGTAACAACTCCACACTCACTAGAATTGCCAAAGGTGCTGATAAAGATATGAGCCACCATAACTGTCCAACATTGCTGGTGGGAGTGTAAACTGCCATAACCTTTACAGGAAACTATTAGTTTCTAATAAAGTTACAAATACCTATCTTATGGCCCAGCCATACTGCTCATGTACAAGATATGATCAAAACATGCAGTGAATGTTTTCTTTCTTTAGTACAGTAAAAAACGCATTACTATTAATACCCCTCAAAATATTCTGCCTCATTTTAGTCATATTTATCCCATCAGTCTGGCCACTTTCTCAACCAGGTCTTAAAGTCTTCTGAGTGTCTTTAGTTGGGCTGTCGTGGCTGCCTTGATGCTCTGAATTTTTCAAATGTTTACCTTTCACAGCCCTTGTGACTTTGGGGAAGAGCCAGAAGTTGCATAGTGCCGGATCTGGTGAATATGGTGGATGAGGACACGCTGTAATGTTTTTATGAGCCTGCCTTTTCATTGGCTGGCACTTGGCAGCAGCATTCACCATATTTTTGATCACACCTCATAAAGGTACTCATGAGAAAAGAGTCCCAGAACTGCTTGACAAAGTGGCAAGAATGATGAGAAAAGTGTGTTCAAAGCAAGGCAGAGTATTTTGAGGGGGATTACGTCAATGTGTCTTTAACTGTAATAATTTTTTGACTTTAAATATTCATATGTTTTTGATCAGTCACTGTATGTGTAACCAAGATAAACTGAATGCATGTGTCCACAAAAAATAGTCACATGAGCCACTGAAGGCACTCTGAGAGGCTGAGGCAGGAGGATAGCAGGGTCAAGCCCAGCCTGGGCAATGTAGTGACTCAACAAGACCTTGTCTCAAAATAAAAAAGGGGTAGACATGTCGCTCAGTGTTAGAGCCCTGGTTTCAATCCTCAAAACTGAAAACACACACACACACACACACACACACACACACACACACAGAAAACAGACACACACACAGGGGTGCATGGTAGCTGTGAAAACAATTCAAATATTCCTCAACAAGAGTTCAGTAAAACAAATTTGAGCAGTGCTACTTAGCTCAAAGGAATGAATTAGTGGTGCATGCAAAAGAGGTAACCCTTGAGAGTACTGTACTGAACAAGAGGAGCTAGACACAGAAAAATTCAGACTGTAAGATTTTAGTTATAGGAAGTTCAAGATCAGACAAAGCTAATTACAGCTATGGGAGGCAGCACTCACCTTTGGTGGCAGCAAGAGTACTTCTTGACTGGAAAGGAGCACGGGGCAACTTTCTGGGTATAGAAATGTCCCAGATCTTCATGCAGGCGAGGGTCACATATGTAAAATGTACACATATGTGACAATTTATTAAGTTGTTTATGTCTTGCTGCGTGCCTCAAAAACAAAACCCCACATATATTTGGGATGTTTTGAAAATGTGAGGAAATCTGGTAA
>NW_004955416.1:16399761-16469963 GCF_000276665.1 Chinchilla lanigera | reverse complement strand
GGCTTTGAGTGTGTTGTCTTCAGGGTGAGCTGTCTGGTCCAGGTAAATTCTCCAGCAGATGTAAGGCTGGACCTCTGAAACTTGTAGAGGTAGTTAATATGTACCTGGGTTATATATGTGTACAAGAGTGCCTACAGGTATAGCTGATCTGTTAGCTAAACTTTTCTGCTTAGCTAACAGGGGTATGTATGTAGGGGCATGTAGGGGTATGTCTTATTTTCTCAACTTTTTAGAGCTTGAGGCCTGTATGCTACATACAGTTTATATTTAGTTATCTCTGCTACAAATGCAGGCCAATTGTCATGGCCAATGATCAAGGGTAGGCTATATTTAGTGATGATTTTTCACAGCAATACCCTACAAATTTTTATTGCCTTCTCAGCTTAGGTAGGAAATGCCTTAGGTGTGCCTAAGTAAGTGTAGACAAGAACTAAGTCTCTCTGTATATCTTTATTTAGGGGGTGGTCATGGCCAGGGACAAAGACGCTGAAGCCTGGGCTGGCTGCAGGGATGTAGATGCCAGTGCGGTGGCTTGAGCTTGCAGAACATAAGGTGGGGGCAGGTCTGGCTCTGATTAAGGTGGATCTTCCAGGAGTACCAGGTAAAGTTTTTCTGGCTCAGGTTGATGTTTCAATGAACTGGATGCCTGGAGGGGACTTAGGAGCACAGGTTTGATGTCACTGGCAGCAGGTTTCCAAACAGCAGCAGGAAACAGTAGCAAGAGAACTTTGGCCAAAATAACTTTGCCCAACGTGACCACAGCATATCTAGCCTGTCCTAGCAGAGCTACTTCCATCTGTGAACAGGGGGTACACAGCATCTGTCAGGGGGTCCATTTTTATGTCATGGTCTGGTGGGCCCAGTGTAGGGGGCAAACATATGGTAGGACTGAGTGGTCCACAGTTATTCAAGAGGTCCAGCTATTCAGGAGGCACCTGGACAGTTAGGTCTCAGCCTCAAGTGAGCTTGCCAGTTTTCTTGATCTGGACAGTGGCTACTAGAGTATGAAAGCAAAGTGGAGAGGCAGCCCTTAGCAAATGGATCCAATTAATCATACAGGTAGGCCACAGGGTGCTCACAGGGGCTGATAGTTTGACTAAGAATCATTGTTTTTGTGAAATAAAGGATCCAGATTCTACAGAAGACAGCAGCTCTAAGAAATTTGTGGGGTTTTTTCTTGTAACCAGCTTCTGCAAGATATTGTAGCAGAGCTTTTGTGTCTTTCCAGCAGGTAGCTTCGGTGTCATTAATCAGAAGTGCAGTAATATTTTGTCCTGGAAAGCTGTTAGCTGTGAGGGCTTCTCCAAAGAGGATAAACAAGTTTTTGAACCTCTGGGAGGTTGAGTTCAGGTCCGTTGAATTTTGAGTCCAGAACTGGGACCTTCCCATGTAAAGGCAAAGAGGGGCTTGCTGACAGGAGACAACTGAAGGCAGAAGAAGGCATTCCTTAGGTGCAGGCAGGTGTACCAGCAGGTTGCAGGTGGCAAAAGACTGAGGCAACATGTATAGAGGGCAACTGCAGCAACACTGGCAGCTCAGAGATCTTGAACTGGCTTTACAGGCAGAAGAGATGTATTTTAGCAGTTTGACAGTCTATAGACATTTTACAGTTTTGAAGCCTCATTTTTTTTCTTTTTTGGGGACTGTGACAGAGATAGAAGGGTCAAAGACACAGGTTGTCCTAGAGCCAAATCTGTGGCTAGGGTCTCCCTGAAAATAGCGGAAGAGTTCCCAAACCCCTGTGGCAATTGGTTAACAATCCAAAAAGGGTATATGGGTTGGGAACAGCAGAATGCAAGTTGATGGCTGTGTTGTTTACAGCATGGAAATTTTGTCCAAGGTGATTGTCTTGGTTACTTTTCTCTCACTGCTGAGACAAAATACATGACACCTGTGGTGGACTGACAACAGGTGGGCAACTTGTAACACCCAGCTGAACTAAACCAGCATGGTGCTGGGTGTGGGAGGCCCACCCGAGGGTTGTTGCCAGCAGCATAAGAGGCAGAGCTGGAGAAGAAGAAATGCTATTGGGAGCTGGTGGATGCTGTTTGGGAGGCTATTCGGTGCTATTAGAAGCTGTAAGGAGCTGTTCTCTTGGAGTTTGTCATGCTGGCTTCCCTGATGAACTTGGTTGTTCTCGTCATGAAAGGAGCTTGGGACCTTATTGCTGAAAAGGGCTTCAGTTCATTCTAGGGGAGCTCTGCTCCTCACTTTGAGCATTGTTTCCTTGCTCCAGAGGGGAAGATGGTGCACTGCTCAGTCTCCTGGAGAAGTGTGTTGCGTTGGCTTTCCTGATGGGAACTTGGCTTTCCTCATCATTGGAGGGGCTCGGGACCTCACTGTTGCTGAGAAGGGCTGTGGTACTTTTTGGGAGAGCTCTGGCTCTTACTTTGAGCATAGCTTCCTGGCTCCAATTCAGATCCCTCAACCTGCTAGCACAGATCTTCATCCTCTGGCATAGACTTTCTAGATTCCACCACTGACCTTTGGACCTTCCCAGCATAGATCCATGAAACAGGCCTGCATGAGACATTGTCATGTGCTCTTGGCCTCAAATTGGACTCATAGGAGGCATTGTTAAGGGTTCTAGGTCTTCACTGAACTCATGTGGGATATTAACATGGGATCCAGGCCCTCAGCTGGATTCTTTGGTCTTTAGTGTATAGACAGATTTCCTGCACTCTCTTTTGGTATATTCTTTGAGTGATTATTATAAATAATCCTACAAAATATGTGTCCTGTATTATATTGTTCCCCTTGCAAAACTCCAAACAGTGACAGTGCCCAAAATTAAGGAAGAAAAGGTTTTTTTAGTTCACAGTTTGTAGAGGTTTCAGTCCATAATCAGCTGGCTCCAAGGCAATGTGGCATGGCACAGGGGCAACACCTCCAACAGCAGAAGACAGCAAAAGCAACAAGAGCAAAAAGGGGTAGGAGAGCAAACCTCTTTTCCAGCCTTATTTTGTAAGCAGGCCAGCCTCGCTATAGTGGGTGTAGCACTAACAGCATCTCCATGTCCTCCTCTTGCACAGGATGAAGGTGTTTACAAAGTGAGGACCCTGGCCCCCTGCTGAGTCACTTAGTTAAACTTCTAAATTTCTCCAGTTGATACAATGTATCAACCATTACAGTGATTAACAGTCTAACAGGCTCATGTGTGGCTGGATGCCAGTTTGTGCTTCCTGTGACATCTAACAGCAATGGGGGTCATGATGAGGCAGCATGGTTGATGCCAGGCCCAGAGGTGAGTCTTTAGTCCATACCTCTGGGAGGAGAGTTTTCAGAACTTCAGTATTACAGTTATCTGTCGCAGGCTGATGCAGGTGTCATCTTCCTCTCAGGGAAATGAGAGGGAGGCTGACTGGCTTGGTGCAAAGGAGACAGTTCTAACTTGAAGAGGAAGTCTATTCCCAGAAACAGTTTGGGGACTACCTTACACAGGAGACGTCCTCCCAGGCTGCAAGTTTGTGCCTGGCAAAAGGGTTGAGGGACAAGAGTCCTAGTTGCCCCAGTGATGGTACTATGGGCTCTTGATGTTCCAACTGAAGAAGAGAGCCCAGTCTGGCCTAGTCTGAGCCCATCAGATCAATGAAAGGGTTGTCATTTGATCCAGATCGAAGCTTTTGAGAGTCCTTATCTTTTAATCTTAATGGGCATTTACCTTTTAGTGTCCATAGTCTTTATATCAGACTTCTGGGTAACAGTAGTAATTTTTGGCATATTGTTGGACTCTTTGCCCCCCTCTTTGATGTCTTTGAGAAGCATTCCACTGGGTTGTTTCTAGGTGGGAAACCAGTTCAGTTTGCTGGAACTAGATGAGTCAGGAATGGGGAATAAACTATAAGTGTTGGCAGCAAATGTGGTGGCCAGTGAGGGTGCCAAGGTGGAATTCTCAAGAAGAATGGGCCTCGTTTTTCCTTTTTTTTTTTCTTTGAGATGCAGGGAGCAGTTTGCTTTCATTTTTAATTCCATAAAATCCCTTTTTCCTGCAGTCAGGGACTGTGGGTTTTGACTAATTCCCATCTCCGACTTCCTATGTGTGTGTTGTGTACCCTTGAACAATGGCACAACAGACAAAGGGGTGAGTGCCCCTCAAAGGCAGACCATTCAGATGCCCACCTGGCTCCACCCCTTGTGAGGACTTAGGCTCAACTTAGCTAAGGAGGGTGTGAGGCCTCCATTATGCCGTATGTTAAACGCCATGGAACTGCAGGTAAGGATCCAATCAGCTACGTGGCCAGTGCTTCCCAGCACTGGTGTACAGATGGAGCAGCCTCTTGCTTACGCTGTCCAGTCCGCTCACTCGCACATTCACTGAGGAGCACTCAGAGGTTAAACATTCCAACCCGCTTCCCTTGAGGGTGGTCCTGACTCATGAGAGTTGATCAGACTCCCCTTCTGCTTGAGCTGAGCAGGACTGATAGACAGACTAACTGGGGTACCCCCAGGGGTCTTACCAGAATCAGGCAGGCAGGCAGAAGGACAGACAGACTGTGTCCTCCTCCTTTTGGGGTCCAACGTGAGCTGCTCTAGTGGTGAACCAAGAATCCTCTTCCAGACCTCCAAGGGGACTCAAGAAATCTCAAGGGCACGTCTTCCCATTGGGATCTGGGGTGGTGTTTGCTCCATCTGCAAGAGCCATGACTGGTGACCAGAGAGATCAGCATGGTCTGTTTTCCCAGCTGATGTACCAGATGCAACAGTAACAAAAACACCAAAATGACACCTAGGATTTGGAGGCAGATTTATTTTATATACAGGCACTGATTGGGATCATTTCTAAAATATTAGGCCCTGATTTCCAGTGGTCTAGGGCTTCTATGGGATAAACAAGGAGGAAGTACAGAGGTAGAATGGCTTGTCAATTGGGGATTGGTTCTGACAATATGCATCACAGTGACCAGCCATTTCTAAGAAACAAAAATTACAAGAAATGTAACCGGAACTATTACCTGGGCAACTAATAAACTGAAGTATCCTGGCCGAGGGGGCATCTTCTGCTACAGTGACACAGAGCCCAGACTTCTACCTGGCTAGAGCTGGCTGGGGGATGCACAGGCCACTTCACCACAGGCCCACCCCCAACATTCTCTTGTTTGCTTCTAGCCCATCATAATCATTTCTGCTGCCTGCCTGGCTCCATCCTGCTGGGATCCACCTTGGTGCACCAGTCAGGGAGGAGTCCTGAGCTAGAGCACGATGGTAGCCACCAAACCAAACTGTCACCTAGTAGATGAATCCAACTCTAAGTGTTTTTTCTGCCTGGCACTGGGAAGTAGGTGTATTTCCTTCCTAGTGAGCCACCAACAACTGTACTGGGTGGGAAGCCTCAAAAGAGAAACTTTAAATTTCTGAATAATAAAGACTGCTCAAGCAACTAATTGCAGAAATAAAAGAAATGTGATGGTGTTTGCATTCCAAGCTGGTGAAGCAGGTCATATTGATTACATTTTTAATCATTTAAGCAAACCAGGTGCAAACTCCATTTTAAAGGAGATAGACACTCTCTGATGCTTCTGTTCAACCTCCAGATATAGCCATGCGGGGGGACAGTGTGGGGAGAGGATTCCATCAAAGTAGCTGAGAGTGGCGGGTCAGGACACTCACTGACCTGGCACCTTTTGGGATGCAAGCCCATGATCCCCCAAATAATGTATTTGGTCTTATACAGCCTACAGAAAACCAGAACTGATACTGAATGGATTACTGGGAGGTTGGCTTGAGCTCATTAGGGAAGGGCCTAGGACTACTGGCATAGGGAAAAGCTCTGAAAGCAATGGCCATTCACCAGCCAGGGTAATCATTTTATTAAGCAATCTTCTCACACCAGTAGATACAGGGCTGAGCTCTGTGGGACCCAGCTCACGCCAACACTTGGAAGCCAATTGTATATACTTCTTCCCAACCCTGCATTTAGTGGTGGCTCAAAATCTGCCACGATGGAAGTATTTACACCATGCGAATCACCAAGGGTTACAAAACAGCGCCCCATCGCCACCATAACCCCCACTCACCCACCACCTCCAAGTGCTAGTAGGAAATATCAGCTACAACCCTACTCATACTCAGGATGTTCTGTGGATTCAAAGACCACCTGAGAGCAATCTTCCAACAGCTTTAAATGTACACTCTTAAGGGCTGGGAGTGTGGCTCATTGGTAAGGCACTTGCCTAGCATTACAAGGTCCTGAGTTTAATCCTAACACTGCAAAAATAACGACCTAAATAAATAAATAAATAAGCTCACTTAAATCCCCAGCAACCCTAAAAGTCACAGCTTACTAGTAGACCCACTTTACAGATGAGGAACTAGAACACAGAAAGCTCAAGTGACTCGGCCAAGGCCATGCCGCTGCAAACAAAGCCAAGTTCAAACTTGGTGGGCTAGAGCCAGAATCCATGTCACTACAGGACACTGCCCTGTCTCTTCTCCCTTCAAAAACTTCAGGAGGCTGTGGACTCCACCAGCCACAGACACGCCACTGCTCAGGTCTCATTTCAAAAGGATGAGAGCTATGCAGCGGCAAAGCGCCTGCCTGGCAAGCGCAACACCGTGAGTTTGGTTCCCGGTACTGGAGAAAAACCAAAAAAAAAAAAAGAAAAAGAAAAAGGATGAGAGCTATGCATCTAATCATCAGAAAAATTCCCCTCCCACCCAAGAAATGTGCCTAATGATGCCTTCTCAAATGCAAAGTCGTCTTCATTACTTAAAGAGGTGGACTGTCCATATGCAGAATTACTGGTAATGAATGGTTTTCCGCATGCCTGCTCTGGTTCTGGCTCCCCTGCCCTCCTCTCTCCTATACTGAGGGCATAAACCCTTCTGGCCTTCCAGGTCCCTTGGAAAATGCTGGCCTGGCCCCAGGCAGGTGGAGCATGCCCAGTCCTGAAGGGCCTGAGGAGCTTCTGGGAGGTCCTGGCTCATCACATCAAGACCAGATGGCTGGGGAGATCACTACAATTTGATTTCTACATAATCCATAAACTTGAATGAGCTAATGCTTCTTCGTATGTATTATCATGTAATCCCAGGAAAAACTGGGCAGGTCCAAGAGCCTGGCTCTCCCTGCCTCCACAGGCCTGGCATGCTGGCTCTACCCACAGGTCTCATGAAGGCCAAGGAGCTCTGCCAGGGGGCTGGGAGATGCTGGCACAGGGCAGGGTGGACTCCTCAGATGCCTGGCAGGAGCAGTCAGAGCAGTGAGGGAGGCCCGAATCTCCCAGCAGGCATCAAGGCTCTCGCACCAGGGCCAGACACCGTCCATGTGATACCTGCACAAAAGCCCAGGCTGGAATCAGGACTCCAGGAGTCTTTCACCCTTGCCTTTCTTCTGTGTGATGCCTAAGATAAGTGACCACCCCTCTCTGGGCACCATTATCCCTAGGTGTAGAGAAAAGGTGGAAGCAGATGCACAGCCCATTCAGCTTCATCCATTGCAGTGTGTGAGCCTAAGGTCATCACCCTCCCGGTCCTGTGCCAGAAGAGGCAGGCCAGAAACCCAAGCCCATTCTGAGGTGACAGGATACACCACTACTGACTGATTCCAGTACTCACAGGTGTCCTTTGTAAGCCTAGCATCCTGGGTCACAACCACCAGTGACTAGTGACTAGTGACTAGTCCTAGTGACCAGTCGGCATTCCACTTCATTCCCCAGCTCTGTACCCCCAGCCTACCTATTAGGAATGCTTGTGTGACCCTGCTTTCCTCCTGCATCTTGTGAAGACTATGAAAATTTAGGGCAAATCCACAGGGAAAATCTAGCAGATCGGTCTGCTCAAAGTAAAAACGGTTTAATTGAATCAAGCAATAGGAAAATGCTTAGATGCTGGTGCTATGACCTTTTTTCCTAGTTCTCTCTACCTTTTCAAATTTAACCTCTCCTGAATTTTTATATCTGCTTCATAATTCCGCTTAATTTTATTAGCTCACTCTAATGCATTAACCTAATGTGTTAACAACTTGGTGATTTTTGCCTCACAACACAGCTGCATGTTTGCAGTGGCCTTTTAATGCCTTGTCTCAGTTTACAACAGGTAGACATCTGCCCGGTGGTGCTCACATGTACGAAGGCTCTGGGGAAAAGCAAACGTGGGTTTTCAGACAGGGAGCACAGCTTTTGGCCTGGAGCATCTGGGCAGTGCATACATTTGTGTGCGGCGCCTCCCAGTGGATACTATATGTACTGCATGGGTCCCACACTGATCAACATCCATGGCAGCCCCAATCAAGACCATGAATCTAAATTTCTTCTGCGTCAGTGAGGCCCACAGGCCAGCAAGCACATAACGCGTTTGAAACCAAACAGTTCCTTCAGCATTCTGCAAACAGAAGTAAATGATCAGCAATAGCACTTCATCATTCTAAAAAGCAAGAATGCTGAGGCAAAGGGTGGCTTGCCCAAGTCAGTTTCAACGCAGGAATTGAGATTTGGGGACCAGGGCTCAGACCATAAATATACCTATTATCTTTAGGAGACAGAGACCCATTCTTCCTTGTTTAACCCAGATAGTGTTGGTACCCTTGCTTCTGAAGTCACATCTGGATCTTCTGATGTGGTTGAGCATGACGACCCCCAAAGTTTCCGCAAGGCGTGACTTGGTAAAGGGCAGTTCAACCTCCACCCTCCAAAAGTGCTGTGCTCAAAACCATGAGTCCATGTATGAGACTGACAGCTGTCACTGCGGTCATTTGCAGTCCATCTGGATGGGGCTAAAGATGTCCCTCAATTCAGGGATTCAGGCATGTAACAAAGTATACCTAAGAGAATCTTAGAACCCGAGAAAAATACAAGAACAGGAGATGATAAAGAAGTTGTCACTGTAGCCACTCATTCAACTGAGTACTCTGAACCAGAGTTTAATCCAACAAAGATCTGACCCCAGCCAGAGGAAAGGCTGTAAGCCACAGGTGAGAATATTCTAAGGCGTTGGCTAAGCACCAGCCAGGAGGCAGCTAGAAAAGTCGCCTGTGTCAGGTAGTTCAGAAAGGGACTTAAATAAAGAGAACTAGTTACAAAGGTGTTAGGCAGACTGAAAAATAGAAATATGGACAGTGAGACAACCCAGAGATGAGCAAAAGCCACCACCACTCCTGGAGATGAAGGGATAGAGAAAGGAGGCGGTGCTACTAGGAGCCTGAGCCATGCTGCAGGAACATGAAAGAGGAAGGCTGCCAGCAGAGTCTGGGACCACGGAGATGCTGGGCAAGTCTCCCAAGTGAAGAATGAGGAGAAATACTTAGCTTCTCTTTTCTCTCATCTCTCCCCAGTACCTCTTATTAGTCAAATCCTGCTGAAATCCAGTTAGCAAGAAATCTTAAGAAATGTAACTTACAGGGATCATCACACATATCCCCCAACATATCTATACACACACGTGTATTGCAAAGCAGAGCAGAAGAAAGATCTGAGGACCTGAGGCACAGGCAAGACCTGAACAGTATGTGAGGTGAATATTCATGAGTATATGTGTGATGTGAATGTTTAAGGACGTGCATGAGTATATCTGATTCAGAGAGGTGTGTGATGATAGTGCATGTGCATGGGCTGGTGTGACCGTTCACGGACAGATATAGAGACATATATATCTAGATAGACAGACAGACAGACAGATCTCAGATTGATGTCAAAGGTTTGTATCCCTGTGTGCTACGATAAAAATCCAAGCATTTATGTATGACGTGAACAACCAAGGGTGTGTGTGTGTGATGAGAATATTTAAACTCGTGTGTGTGTGTGTGTGTGTGCTGTGAATGTCCAAGGAAATGTATATGTGATTCGAATGATCAAAGCTGTGGTATGATGTTTAAGTGTGTATGAAACACAGATTTGTGATTTATGATTTGTAAGAGATTTCTGAGAAAAAGTGGGGACTGGAAAACAGAAATATTCTCTATAGACACAGTAGAAAACTGCGGCCATGAGTCTTCTTTTTGGAAAAGCATGTATGCTATATTATTTTTTCAGTACTGGGGACTGAACCCAGGGCCTCTGCACTGAGCTACACCCCAGTCCTGTTTTTATTTTCTATTTTGAGATAGGGTCACACTAAGTCACTAATTTGCCCAGACTGAGCTCAAACTTATAGTCCCTCTTCCTCAGCCTCCCAGAGTGCTGGGATCACAGGCACGTGCCACTGTACTGAGCATATCTTAGACTTTCACCCACCTTTGCACACAGTACAGCTGAGGACACTGTTGACCAAAGGCTGTAGGTGGGGAAACTACAAGAAACATAAAATTTGTTTCACACACATACTGTTCAAAGTAGTTACCTTAAATAGTTAAATTCTTATTTTATGGTTGCAACCATGGCCCAGTGAGATTTTTAGACCTACTTTCAGAGTCCATCTAAATGCTGAACAAAAAATCTCAAATCACTATTCATAATCCCGTACTCTTGTTAGCTGAGGTTGGAATGACCCAACTTAGTCACTTAAATCACTCTCACTATTGGCTTAAGAATTTTCCCCAAAGGGGAAAACAAAGCTATTCCATCACCTTTTGAGGCCAAGCATCTTTAGTATATGAATTAAGACACAAGTTCCATTGCCAGATAATTAGCATTGGAGATGGGAGTGCGCAGGGAGCTATGGAAACAACTAGGAAACAAGGAACAGCACAAAATCTGTAGAATCACAGTATATGCACATTTGACTTTGGCACATTCAAACTGTTAGGCAGGGATTTTTAAGGTAAGACAAACAGTAGTATAAATAGTATTTCAGAGTGTTTCCCGCCATTATTCTCTTCCCTGGGATCCTGCTCTGGAGAGAGCCTGAGATGGGTGAGGTGATTCCACCTTGGATCCTGAACCTTTGTAGCTCTTGCTGCTTAGGGTGGTTCTCAGTCCTCTTCCTATTCTTCCAAATGCTCCAATTCAGGCCTTCCTGGGGTCGGAGGCATAGGCCCACAGTCATTTTCATAGTGACAGCACCTGGAATCTCAGTATTTTACACTGAACACAAGCCAAATGGCAAGTCCTGTGCTCAATCAAACCATGACTGGCCCAATCATCGAAGGAAACACTGACACGTACAATTCCCCAAGAGACCTAGGCCAGTCACCAATGTGACACTTTCTAAGGGATATTTCCATGAAGACTTTGATAACATATAATTTGTGACTAGAATCCAACCCTGACGTAAGATGTAACCGTACAAGAGATGAAGGAACTCATTCTCTTTTCAGACAAAACTACTCCTAAACTGTCTTGGACAGTTAAGAATACAAGACACTAAGGTAAACTCCACATGCACTGCCCTGCAGGCCCACAGAACTTCATTCAGGCCTCTCTGGGCTTTGTGCACGCATTTCCTACCTATCCTTCCGCAGCTCCCTCCTACTCATTACTTTGGGTCTCAGTTCAGCCTTAGTTGTCTGGGAAGCCTTCCCTAGGTCAGATAGGGGTGGGTGCACAGTGCACATTTCCCTTTGCTTGCTGATGTGTCTATTTCCTGACCCCCACCCGTAGCACTAAACTATTGTGAGAATATTGTCCAGAAAAATTTTGATCACCATTTTATATCCAGTGCCTGGCAGTAAAAGCAATCTCTTCCACAATATCTGTTGAAGGGTAACTGGAATGTTTCAAGAATTCTCATTAATGTGTTAGAGTTTTTCCCATGTGTAACTTCTCAAAATTCCTACTGCTGGATCTTAACCTTATTTCCTCTAATTCAGACAAAGATAACCACAGACATTCCCTAGTTAATGACCAAGTTCTGATCTTGAGACCAGGTTGTTAGGTGAGTGAGGAATAGAGTATAGTACGCACATTACAATACTCAAAACAAAGAAATGGTCAAAGGAAACTCCAACTTGATGACCTTGCTTTTATTTGCACTTACCTGCAGTACTGTAATGTATAACAAAAGATAAAACTATAGTACTGTACTATACAGTAGAATCAGCAAACATTACAGTACCATACAAACAAGGTATGCTGTACCAAAAAAGATACTGCAGCTCCATCAACAAGATCCACAGAAATGTACAAAAGAAAAGTCGTAAGTTCAAGCAGCAAGTCAAAAGTCTGGACAGTTGGAAAACAGGTAGGTCATTAAACAAGGAATATTCGTACTTGACACCCCCATATAAGCAACATATATATTTGAAGACCAAGATTCTCATCATTCTCTTCTGCAAGTTCAAGGATGCCAACTCTGTGAGCCTCAGTGTTCTGAACTCCAAATCTTCATAATCTTAAAAAATGCCCCAGTTTAGGCTTTTCCAACAGCCTGTAGCAGTTGTCCCTCAGTGACCAATTCAAGAATTCTATTACACAGATAAGTGTCCAGGCAGCAGGGGATATAGGTGCCTTCAGAATTATATAGTTCTGGGTTCAAATCCTGGCTCCATCACACATTGTCTACTGGACCTTCAGAGTCTTTTCATCTCCAATTTGTCTACTGACCTAGAAAGGGCAAGGGAAATCCTGCCGCACAGGGCTGACGTAAGAATAAGAGGCAGGTTATATGGATCAGCAGACTGAGCATGAAGCTACATGAAGAGGCCCCAAAACACGGAACTCTGGGTCCCCTTCCCCTCCTGAGGACACAGCATCCACCTGAGGCCTCGCAGAGATGGCCCCAAGTACCCTGAATCTGTCCTGGCTGCTGCGCGCCAGCTCCCAGCTGCCCTGAACCCCGGAGGGCAGGCACTGAAGACTGCTCAGCCTGAGGCAGAAACTGCTTCAAAGACAGCAGCCTCAGTCAGGTGCAGTTGAAGGGACAACGTTCTGCATCCAGAGAAAAACTGGCAGACTCTGCCACCTTGTGGTGCTCCTGCAGATGATCCTACCCACCGGTCACAAGCCCCGCCCTGCTCTTCCAACTGCAATCTGCCCTCCAAATTCCTGCTCCTAGTGTATTCTCAACTTCACCTGCCAGCACCGTTGCCCCCAAAGCACCTAGTCCCAGGGATCCTCAGCTGGCTATAGATGGTTTTCCCCTTACAGGGCCAAACAGAAGTTTAGAGGGTCTCTCTCCTTCTACTGAGCCACTTAGCAGCTAGCTGCAGCACAGGGGTCTGCTATTTCAGTGGCCAATGGTGTGTCAGTACCGCCAAAGCCTCTGAACAAAACCTGTTGCTGGCTTTCCTGGCCCACTTCGGGATGACTTAAGGTGTACGGATCCCTTGCTCTCTGGGCCATCCCCAACCCAACTCCTAAGACCTATCAGTCCCCACCTCAGCTGCAGCAACAATTCTTTTGAACTACCTGAGCCTGACCACAGGATCCATGCTGGCAGTTTCCTCCTCTACTTCCCGTCTTGAGCACTGAAACTCCAAGGGAGGTAAAAGGTGACTGAAAGTCCAAAGTAGCTGGCCATAATCCAGGCTCCATGGGCTTCCAGGAAATAAAGCTGAGAAGGGCGGGGTTGAGGCTGCCTGAGCTTTCAAGCAAACAGGCTTTATTGTGCTGTGTGTGCTTGCAGCTTTGTGATCTGTGAGCTCTTAATAATTGGGTTGCTGACCTTTCAGAGGCGCTCCTTTTTCCCCTGCCGGGGTAACAGAATGGGTCAGCAGGTCTGTTCTGTTTTTAGTGCTCCATAAGCCTGCACACAACAGTGGCTGTGGACATCCAGGCCCAGGCTGGGATGGGGTGACATGGCTGAGTAGCTGGGCGTAGTTATAAGACTGACCTGCCACACACCCATTCTGAGATTGGCTGATGGAATCCATTAACATCCAAATTACCCGTGTCCCTTTCGAAATAGGTCAGAAATGCTTGGTTGCCACAATGCACAACCTAGAAAAGGTTAAAATGGGGGCTGTAAAAGCTACAAATGATACAGCCAAATTCAGGAGAGCTAGGAGCCCTGTTGGAAGGAGGGAAACGAGCCAGCATGGTGCTAAGTACTCCAAATCATCACATTAGCTGAAAACCAGCAGCATCCTCATTTTACAGATGAAAAAGTTAAGACAGGGTTAGGAACTATCTGTGCACACAAATGGTCTAAGTTTGAATTCTGATCCTGTTATTTACTAGCAAGCAAACCTAAGCAAGTTAACTAACTTCTTTGAGTCTTGTTTTCTCATCGATAAAATAGGGATACCAATGCCTGCACTGTTGGTTCTAAATAAAAATGTACATTTAGGTAAGGGTCCTCACATTGTTCTAAACCCTAAGGAGTCACTCCACTAGTGTTAATAATGATAGCTGCTGTAGCTTTTAAGGTCATATAACAAATTCAAACCCCATTTTCTGACTGTTAAATTGGGTGCCCAGGAGTAGAGAAGCTGGCTCATATTTTTTGAAATATGAAGCTGACTTCATATTTTTTGAAGTTGGGGTTTGGGATGTCAGACTGATAATCCAATAAAGTACTAAGTATAGAAGCACATACGAGATGCAGAAATGGTATAGCAGGAAGTCACCTGAAAAACAAGGTGCAGCAGCAAGTGCAGCAGCATTTTCTCCACAGTACCCACAAAGGTGGGAACCAGAGTCACTGGAAATCATTTGGGAAAACAATGACCAAGAAAGTGGCAAGGCCAAGCCTACACCTCTGGAGGATCCTTCTGGTGAGCCAGGTGGTCTGTTTCACATGTCAGACACACAAAAGCGTGTGCATGCAACATTTCTTTTTAGGTTGTACAAATACACCTCAAACTTCAATTCCTAATCTGCTCACTAAAACACACACATGACTCTCTCCTCCACCATGCTGTTTGCTTTGATGGAACAAAACAGAGAATATCTTATTTCGTCTCTAACCAGCTTCCCCCAAGAAATGTTTGGCAACGAGTGGAAAGTTCAAGAGGACACTCAGCAAATGCAGTCAATTCTACTACCATGCTGAATATCTATCAGTCTAAAATCACACTCAGAAAATAACACACAAGAGGTTTGGAGAAGGCCACTTGACACCTGTGGAATTTCAGTCAGAACCCAAACAGAGCAGATTTAAGCCCAATGAGGACACTGATGCAGTGAAATCCCTTCTACTCTGTGTACTGGTCCTTGGTAGTCTTAAAGCCTGAGCATGTTCCACTAGAGATGGAGGACCTTTGAGATACCGCTCCTAGAAGAGATGAGTTCCAACAATACTAAACATATGGCCAACGGTGGTGCCTTCTTCATCGGTTTTTTAAAACAGTGGGTGGCCAGGATATATTCCCAGTTTCACCCTTTCCACTCAGTGTCTCCAGGTAACTGAACACAGCGGATGGACTACTTACACACTACATCCCACTAAAGAAATAATGTTACAGGCTGGGGCTGTAGCTCAGTGGTGGAGTATTTACCTAACATGCACAAGCCTCTGGATTTGCTCCCAACACTATAAAAAAACAAACAAAAAACGTTAACAAGCTAACCAGCTTATGCAGAGTTATAAAAATAGTCACTTCCTTCCTGCCCTTCCAGGTTAGAGGAGCCTAAGACCCTAGATCAGGCTGTACAGAACACATGCGTGACACAACCCAAAACCCAGAGAGAGCACCCAGGCCCTATAGCTGTGCCCTCACTTCACTCCTGGGTGCCACCACTGCCCTTGATGAGCACGCTGTCCTGGGGCACATCTTCCCCAGTAATGAGGGGAAGAACACATGCAGGAGGTAAAGGGCAAGGAGACAGATACAGGCCAAGGTATCTCACTTCCATCACAGAAAGCAATTTCCCTGACCCTGTGCAAGAACACAAGGCTACATCTAAGGCTGAAACAAAGTTCCTATCTAAGGGCTGTCTGTTTAACCAGAAGGCTGGCTGAGAGGAAACCAGGAAGAGTCATGAAATCTAGCACTGCAGACTCACCACCAGAACAACAGTTCTGGGCAAACAGACATATCTCACTCCCTCACTCTCTTGGACTCACGCAGCGAAATGTTTATTTGTGCCTTCTATGTGCCAGGCACTGGGGACCAGCAATGACCCAAGCAACAAAGTGAACAGCCACAAGGCCCAACCCAGAGGCAAGAGGTCAGCTCTCTCCTCTAACACTGCAAGTGATACACAGCATGACTCCAAGCCAAGGCATGGCTTAGCCTTGACTCCTCCTATCGTAGGATGGCAATAAGCCAAACTTGCTTGCTTCACATGACCATTTCAAAATAGGTAAAACATGACTAGTTTATTTATAAACATAAAATGCTTTTAAGAAGGAAAAAAAGTTCCCAGCAGCTGGGAGGCTGAGGCAGGAGGACTGCCGTGAGTTTGAGGCCCGCCTGAGCTACACAGTGAGTTCAGGGCTAGCCTGAACTACACAGCAAGACCCTACCTCAAAAAAAAAAAAAAAAGGAAGAGAAAGAAGGGATGAAGGGAAAAGAAGACATTATTTCTTCAGTAAGATTAAAACATCTTCCTAGCAAGCAGAAAGGAAAAACAAAATAGAAAATGGCTAACTGTACAGAGTGAGGTTTTCCTCGTGAATCTAGAAGGTTTACAGAACTCAAGGCTTTAGGTCAATTCATTTCCTTCTGTTCTTTCTTCTTGGGCCCAGTAAGTCAATTAATTCACTATAAAGTAATAAACACTCTATTATCAGATTGGAGAAAATGGAAAGGCGCCCTACGAGATCTCTCTTCACAGGAAGAAGCCAGTTGTCCCCCCAGGGCAAATCAGCTGAAACCACCACAGGACAGATTCATTTAATTCTTCAAACTCAGTTTGCTGCTCAACTTCCCCTGCACATGTGAGGGGACCACACGCAAGTCCTTGAGGCCCAGCTTGTCTGAGGATCATCTCAGGCAGCTCAGTCCATCAGAGGTCCAAAAGAAATTTCCTGACCTGGGTCAAGTATTTCGGTTTCAAATAGTCACCCAGCTCCTCCTTGCTGACCCACACATGATGGCTCTTCTTCCCGGCCTGGGAAAAGTCTCCATTTAATAGTAGTGCTTTGAAGAAGAATACTTTGGCCCCAAGGTTATTCTCTGTCCGCACAGCCTGGGGGAACTTGAACTTGTAGTAGCCACAGGGTGCATTTCCTAGGAACTTGGCTTCCATGTTGTTTTCTGAAGGAGGAAAAAAAAGAATTGGGAGACAAAAACATACCCTCCAGTTTATTCTAGCTTCCAAAATCACAGAATTCTCTATGAATGCCAGTTCCAGCCCTGAAATAAAAACAATCCCTAGGAATGAAGACACAGACCACTCCTGAAAGAGCCTCTCAATCCAAATGCTTCCTGGTCCATGGAGTCCAGATTCACTGGGTCCATCCCAGGGGCCGCGTTACCCCTTGAAATCAAATTGAAGTCAGAAATGCAGTTCCAGAAACACTTTCTGGGAGTGAGAGAAGCTGACTTCTGCATACATCCTGCTCACCATCTGCGATGATACTTGGTATCTAAATAGCAAAATTCACCTGCCTTTCAAAGGGATGTCACAACAAAACACAAAAAGAACTCTAGATTTGACTTCTCTAGTGTGAAAGCAAAGTAAAAAACCAGTATCTGCAAACTGTGACCAAGGTTTAAATCCTAATCAGGCATTCTCAAGGATGGGGAAAAGGAGGGTTCATTGTTAAATGGCATCTGAGGAACTAGCTAGCTAAATGGAAAAACAGATGGATGACAACCTCAGTAGTATCACATCAAAGTAATCCTACAGATGAAAGATTTAATCAAATTTCAAATTTTCATAAACAATTTCTTCATTCTGGATGGTGGTTTCATGGGCAATTAATATTTTCTGAATTCTTCTGTATTTTTAAATTTTTCTTTTAAAAACACTGGGATATCTTCTGTGTCATTGAGAGGCACAAAATTCTACACAAGACATAAAATGCAAAAACCCCCAAAATGAAAAAATATTTGGAGCACACCTGTAATCCTAGCACTTGGATGGCTGAGGCAGGACGATCAGTGCGAGTTCAAGACCAGCCTGGGCTACAAAGTGAGCTCAAGGCCAGCCTGAACTGCATAGCGAGACCCTGTCTCAAAAAAGACTAAAAAACAAAAAAAACAAAAAAAAAAGGAAATAAAAGCACAACAAAGCCAAAGACAAAGTGATAAATTAGGAAATATATTTTTATCACATTCAACAGAGGAATATCTTCAAGTAGTGTTTTGGGGAACACCTAGAAATCAAGGAAAAAAATCAAATCCAGAAGAAATGTGACCCAAATATATTAACAAGAAGTTCACATGAAAATATCAACAACCATAGATACATTAAAAGGTACTCAACCTAAATGTTAATTAAAGAAATATAAATTAAAACAACAATAGCATATCATGGGTTTGAGATGTAGCTCAATGGAAGAGAACTTGAGCCTAACATGCTCAAGGCCCTGGGTTCAATTCCCAGCATCACAACAAACAAGAATAATGTATCATTACAAATTGGCCTTCCTTATCTGCAGGTCATGGGTCTACACTGAATACACACTGACATTTTCTTGTCATTATTCCCTAAATAGGAAGTATAACAATTACTCATACAACAATTACATTGTATTAAGTATCATAAGTAACCTAGAGATGATTTAAAGTACAAGGGAGGATGTGTGCAGGTTATATGCAAGTATTACGCTGTTTTATAGAGTCTTAGATGTTCAAATATAGAGAAGGAGAAAGGCCAGGACCCAATCCCTTGCACATACTGAAAAAAGACTGTAGTAGTAATGTTCAAAAACTTCAACCTCTATGGTTTGTATAAGAGATTAAGGGGCAAAAATGGTACCTTCACACATGTTCTGGGAATATAAATTAGGGGATATTACAAATAATTTGCCAAAATCAATTTTAATTGTACATACTCTTTTACCTAGCCAAGTCTAAAAATATATTTATTTGCTCATGTGAGCAAAGATGAATATACAAGATGTTCTCTGCAGCTTTACTTACAAAAGCAACAGACTAAGCAAATGACAGTACCTAAATATTATGAAATAGTATGCTGGCGTTAAAAACATCTAAAATCAGCCACTATATGCTGATCTGGAAAGACATTAAAAGCTATATGAGGAAAAAGGTATTTAACTCTGTGTGTGTGTTTCTATATCCTCCCATTATATACAAAAAAAGAAAATACTTATTTCTATGCTTGTATGTCCACAGAAAATTTCTAAGGATATACTTACACCAACAAAAAAACTGTCAATGGAGGTTGTCTCTGAGAAAAGAAAAGCACTTCTTATAGTATATTTACAAGATGCTATTTGGAAATTTTTCACCATATACATGAACTGCTTTCCTCATTAAAAAAAACATTAGTAGCATTCGATGAACAGTTTACACACCGTGTAGGCCCACTCACATGCAATATAAAATGTGAGCAGTGCACATCTGTGAATTATACTGGAGTATTTGTGTATATTTTCCTGGATTATCCAAACAACTCAATAATGTATATTACTTTGCCACAAGCTGGAAAAGATGTATTAAAAAATATAAGCAAATCAAAAAGAAAAAATCAGCTCATTAAAACATGAGCAAAGGATCTGAACAGCAGTTCATGAAAGAAATAGTTAACAAACACATGAAAAGATGGTTAATCTCACTAACAACAGGAATGTTCTAACCCCCAAAGGAGATCATTTTTAGCAACTATACAAGCAAAATCGAAATGTGCTATTTCACATGTTTTTGGGGTTGAGGCAACAGGGCATTCCCACACTGTTCCTAAAGATGTCAACTATTATATATACTTTCGGGAAGACAAGTGGGCAGTACATAGCAAAAACTAAGTGTGCCTAGCTTTGACCTATTAATCTCACCCCTAAAAATTCCATCTTGCAGAAATATTGGAAGTGTGAAGCCAGTGTAAAGAAAGTAACCTACTCACTTTTCTTATATATTGCTTGAGTTCATCTTTGCCACTTTTATTTTATATTACTACTTTAATAAATTTGCAATAAATATTTTTGCATAAATCAATACATTTTATTTTCTATGCATCAAATATAAAACAAATTGTTAATGTCACTTATGCATTTCCTTTAACTTTATTAATTACAAAGGAAACTCTAAGAGAAAAGCATAGAACCAAGGTGGAGCCCCTTCCATCTGGGACACAGGAAGCAGAACGTAGCAAGAATCTATCATGGAGGTTTGAGGGAGGCTGAGCACTTGAACACAATGATCCTGGCAAGTAACTCAGCTACCAACTCCTATGTGATAGCTGAGATTGAGAGCAACAAAGGCCACATTCCACTGTGACTTACTGCCTTTCCTGCAGGCCAAAGAAGCCTCTGGTTAAAAAGGGTCAAGGGGGCACACAGTGATTGCTGACATTTTGTTAAGAGCACTTATGCTAGTGGCAGGGCTGGTTAAGCAGCTGTATACCTATACCACCATATCCTTTTACTCAACAAACACTCAGCAAGTACCTACTGTGTGCCAGATAGTTTGCTGAGAGTTGAGATCATGAAGAAGAATAGACACTGTGCAGGCTTTCAATGAACTCCAAATTCTGGCTAGGGAGAAAAGTGTGCAGTAAACAAGTACTACAGTGTAACAGCATAAGTGAAAGGGCTTTTCTCCATTAGGACCTAAGCTACTACACAATAGAGGTAGCATCCAATTCATCACTGTGACCCAAGTGCCCGGAGAGGAGGGCCTGGCACACAGTAGATGTTTGCTTCATAAACTAAATAATGGCACATGCAGGTGTGATGGAAAGCCAGGAAGAGGCACTCTCTCTACCTGGATGCTCAGGGAAGATCCCAGCATGAAAAATATATGAGCAGAGTCTTAAACTGAGCAGCCAGACCAGAAAGAACTAAAGCATTCTGCCAGGAACCAGCATGCCTCAAAGCAAAGTTATATGAAAGGCCACACTAGTCAAGGAATACAAAAGCTTTGAGTCAGAACTTCAAATATGTATTAACAATGCAAGTCAGAAGACTGACAAGACAGGGATTAAGGCAGAAAGGACCTGCCTTGGTCCTTAAGCCATGCTAGAAATTTGACCTGGTATGGAAAACCTTTAAAACATTCTATACAGAGACGTAACAAGGGATTTGTGCTGCAGAAAGTTCATGTTAGCAGCACTGAAGGGTACGACACAAAAGCAAGGAGTGACTTCCTTAGCAACTCCTTCACCAGGCCAGTGTAGTGGTTCTCCTGGCAATGTCTAGAGGTATTTTTGGTTGTCACACTGAGGGTGAGGGTTAGGGGTTGGGGATGAGGTAGTCCTACTGGCTGCTAGTGGGCAGAGGTCAGAAATGCTGCTCATACTCTACAGTGCATAGGACAGCCCCACACAAAGAATTACCTGGTTTCAAACATCAACAGTGCCACAGTTGAGAAACACTGGTCTAGTCAGAAGTGAAGAGAGTCACAGCTAAAGCCAAGAGAATAAAAACAGGACTATTTGGAACAGACCAACTAGGACTCAAAGATTTATGCATGCTGGAATGAGGTAAAGAAAAACTGAGGTTTCTAGTTGAATGAACAGACAGGTCATGGAAGAAGGCAGAGAGAATAATAGAAACATCAGTTTTGAATGTACTAAAATCTCAGTGGGACAAAAATAAGACCCTCACTCATTTTAAAGAAAAAAAAAATCCTTGTCTGGATTTTTCTAGTGGAAATCTCCATTTACCTTCCCACTCTCTATCCTTAAACCCATTCTCACAGGTGGCCTATAAATTCTCCAGCTCGCTCTAAAATATAAAAACATTTTTTGAGATGAGATCTTACCATGTTGCCCAGGCTGGCATTCATCCTTGGGTTCAACTAACACCCCCACCCCCCACCGCAGGCTCTCAAGTAGCTGGAACTACAGGCATGCACCACTGCACCCAGTTCTGAAGCAAAGCTCATGAGATTTAGAGAAAGCAGAGAACTCACCTGAGAGAGTGCCCAGTGTTCGCTCGGCTGTGCCTCGGAGGGTCTCCCCTGGCTGCCACTCTACCTGGGGTAGCAACCAAACATCCTCATCTCCAAATTTCTCTCTGACTAACAGGACAAGGTTTCTGTCTAGCTTCCGATGCAATGAAGTTCGATCATTTTTTTTATCGGCTTCTATGAAAAAAAAAAAAGGGGGTCAGAGGAGGCAAAGAAGTTCAATCTACCAGAATCAAAAAACTTAAAGAGTTTTAGGATCTTTGAGGAGAGCTATAACTCTTGCTCTCAAAGAACATATAGCCAATTTACAACTCTGACCCATCTCTCAAACTCTGACCTCTTTCAGGGTATAGGCTCACACTACATTTCCTCTGTAGAGCAAAACATACTCTGAAAAAGAAACAACACCCATAAAAACTCAAACATGACCACTCCACTGGATTTATCGCTATTACTGACCTAAGTGGCCCCCACTTTCTCTGCTCTTCACTCATCTGTGAAATGATAACAGAATCCCTTGTTTTAAGAGGGATTTCTGATAAAACACAAAACTAGAAAAAAAAAGATATAATTTTTTCCACTCTGTCCTAGAGTAGGCTTAAATTCAGATAACATTCACAAAGTTTATGCAGGAAAAGGCTACCTCAACACCAAAAATAACACACACCTTTTAAAATTTGTACTAGGATAGATGTCAGGAAGAAGGGAGAGAACTTATTTTTCTCAGAGATGTTTTGTTCTGTGAAGGTGCTACTTAAAACACGAATCAGAGGCTAACCTGTTATACGATCTCCAGGTTTGAACTTTAGGAATGCCTGCTCCCATGAATCTTCCAGGTCTTGTATAAGCAATATATCCTGTCCCTCTTGCTCATCATCACAGAGGTCATCCTTCTTCTTTGCCATTTTCTGGGCTTCATCCAGAGCACGAAGTTCATGGTCTGAATACTGGCTCTTCTCTACCTCAATCTGGAAAAATTAAAAGGATGAAAAACAAAAAAAAAAAGCAAAGAAAAGAAAGGGAGTAAGTAAAAAGAAGCTACAGCATCCCTGAACAGGCTCAAAAGTTTACCACAAAATAACCAAACATACAATCAAAACACTATACAGAAAAAAACAAACACAAAAAAGAAAGAAAGAAAAAGATAAAAGGGCCACCTGCATAAAGCTTGAGTTACATTGGTCAGTATGTCAGAATGTGATTGGGCGTCAAGACTGCTACAAAGAACAGAGGACTGGGACAGGCACTGCCTGTCCACTACCACACTCCAGTCCTATCGGTCTTTGATCAGCATCTTACCTTCCTGCCTTTCCCTTTTTCCTACAATGTTTTCCATCATGTTCTTTCTCCCAAGAGATTTCTACTCATCCTTCTGATCTCAACTTAAACATCAATTTCTCGAATTCTTTGAAACCTCCCATAAATTCAAAATTAGGTGCCCCTATGAAACACATTACTCTATAATTTCCTTCCCAATACTCATAGGAGTCTGCAGTGTTATGTGATTATTTGGTTACTGGCTGCCCCCTTACCCACCGGATTGAAAACCCTGAACCACAGCTACACCTCTCTCATTCAGTATAGGATCTCTATCACAACACACTGTCTGATACACAACACTACGTGTGCTATGAACATCTATAAGGTGAATAATGATAATTTGCCAAGTGAATGAGGAAATAAGTAAATTGAGCAGAAAACACAGAAGGGTTTATAGCTTTCAATAATCCAAGACAAGAATTCTCAAATGCTCGGGAAGCATAGCACGCTTCAATCATTATGTGTGGGGACTTAACACGCTCACAACCACTACACTCGGTTTTGCCCCTATTGAATATTTCACTTGCCATTTACAGAAATAGTCCTAAGGTAAAACAGAGCAGAATTTATCACAGGCGTCTTATAGATGTGCCCTCTGCCTCCTGCTCTTCCTTTTTAACACGCATCACACGTCGGACCCCCCCACCCCCAGTCAGCGAGCGCCTGGTGAGAAGGACTAATTCCTGTCCTGTCACCACTGGATCCCAAATGCGTTACATGAATAAAAAGCGAGAGGGTCTTCAAAGAGTTGTCCAAAGAGACAACGAAGAAGGAGAAGGAAAACAGACTATTTGTTAAACCCCCTACTATATGTCAACCCAAATCAATGAAGTTACTTCTATATGCCGACGAGTACAGTGAGGTTGAGAAAGGAAATGCCTTGCTTCAGGTCACACAAACTAACTGGTCCCGAATTCAGGATCGAACCAAGTCCCGGGCGCTACTGCTTCCCGCTCGTCACCTTTAAGCCCTCATCCCTATCCTACCTGCTGCAGCACAGCTGCCATCTCTTCCTGCAGTGGGGTCAGAGGCTTGGAGATAAGCGGTGGTCGCTGCAGACACAACGCACCCAATAAACGCCATGGCGATCTGTTCTTGCAGGGTGCGCTCTCAAGAGACAGGCTGCGAGAACCCAAACTACCCGCCCAAAGCCTCTCCAGCCGTCGCCAGCCTCTCGTCACCCGTAGCAGACCGTGCCTCACGGGCGCCGCCATCTTTCTTCCTTCCCAAAATAAACCGCGGCTCCAAGAGGAGCTCTCAGCCAACCCTATACTCCCATAAGTCAACGCGGGGGCGCCGCCGTCCTCGGAACTGCTAGAACAAACCATTCCAATATGCAGCGGTGGTTGAAGTTCTCGTGTTAAGACATTTAAAAGGGGAATAATTCCCAGGTGAACACGCAGCGATAGCCTTTTAGAGCACTTAAATTTGGAAGAACACTTAATGCACCTAATAAAGAGCAACAAGATGAATTCTCTTCTGTACCCTCCCCCGCAAACACTGGTGGTGCTGGCGTCTCTCTAGGTAGGTCGACGCCTCTGACGGGTGCTGACTGGGGTCAAATTCAAGCCATGCAGGTTGTAAGAAGCGTGAGGTCTTGGATTCCGCGGTCATGGACTCAGCCCCTGACGACCAGGTAGGAATAACTGCCCCTTGGACTCCACCGCCACTTTTGGGACTGCGTTTCTGTCCGTGTCGCATGTGCTACTTGGGCGCCGGTGACCGTTAAGCCATGACTTTATCGAGCTTTGCTTCTCCACAGAGTTGTCCCCGGTGTCCCAGCCCGGACCATCCACACGGGCACCCAAGAGATGCAAGACGCGGCAGCCAAACAGGAATTTGAGAAGGAGCCTCTGAGTCACAGCAGATTCAGGTGAGGGCCACTGAGATCCAGGCCTCTGGAAGCTTTTTTTTTTTTTTTTTTGGTTTTGGTTTTTCTCCGGCACCGGGAACCGAACTCACGACCTTGCGCTTGCCAGGCAGCCGCTTTTGCCGCTGAGCTAAATCCCCAGCCCCGATCCAGGCCTCTGGAGACGCAAACCAGTGACTGCCGCCCACCACCCTCCAGAGACAGGACCAGTGAATTCCAGCCCTGTCACCATCCGCAGGACCTCATGCAAATCAAACTCGGAGACTCAGTCTTCTCTTCAAAAAATGGGGATATTGCTTAAGGGATTGTGTGTGAAAATCACATGAGATGAGCTCTGGCTCACTGCAGCTGCTCTGTGAGCCTGTGTTGGGTGAATAAGTGAATGCCAGATGTTTGTGTGTTCCCTTTCCTTTGAGATGGAGTTCGTGTCAAACTAACAGCTTTCCCTATCTTGGACACAAAATGCAGTGAGAGGAGTTTTAGATTTTGGAGCAGATCGTGCTGCACTTTGAGTTGATTGATGGTCGGGAGTGAGTTTTGTGCTCAGTCTTGGACACTGGCCTCTTGCTTCCTGCCAGTGCCACTACCTTTTTATACAGGCGATGTACCCATTTGTTTAACTTCACATCCATTTCGCAAACGTTCACTGAGAACCTGCTGTGTGTCAGGTACTATGCTAGGTATCAGAAATACAAAAGGTCATTCCTTCACTTAGATAGTTCAGTCTTTTTCAAAAAAAATAGTTACACAATTTCACCGTATTCTGAGGGGTGGTATAACAGAGGTAAGAGCTGATTGGAAGTATGAAAGAATAAATGTCTCACTTCTGATTATGTCAGCCCAGACAGTGAAGATAACGTGAAGCTGAGAAGTAAATTGGAATTCAGCTGGACAAGGTGAACAGAATCTTAGCCAAAGATAACAGTCTGTGTAAAAGCATGTAGTTTGAAAGAATATAGTGTGCTTAGGTGTGTGTAGTGACAGCTGTGGCTAGCAAGACAAGAAGAAATCAGAATAGTAAAGGTCGTGCTTGTCCATCTGGAGCTTTTACACTTTCCTCACCGGTGAAAGAGTTTAAATCAAGATTCTGTTGGAGTCATTCATTCAGCATCACTGTGATTAGGGATGTAGCGTAGTGGTAGTGTGCTTGCCTACCATGCATCAGGTCCCAAGTTTGGTCCCCAGCACTGGGGACAAAAACACAGTTAAACAGTGCTGAACACTGGCATAAACCTGGCCAAGCAGAGAAAACTCCCTGCCCACATAGAACTTAAACCCTAGTGGGTTGGGGACAGTAAATAGAAGATAAGTAAAACAATGGGAGGTTGGACTTGCAGCAAGCATACATGGCCACATTCTTTAGGAGCTTGTAGGCCATCTTGAAGACTAAGTGAGATGGGAAGCCACTGGACAGTTGAGTAGATGGTTGACACGATTATGCTTGCTTTATAAAGTCTCTTTGCCATTGTGTTGATGTTCAACCATTGAGAGAAGTCTTATAAGCAGTTTGAAAACTGGAGAAGTAATCCAGGCAAGAAATGATGGTGCTGCCGGACATGGTGACCTATGCCTGTAATCCCAGCACTCAGGAGGCTGAGGGAAGAGGATAGCTGAGAGTTCAAGGCCAGGCTGTGCTACATAATAAGTTGAAAGCCATCCTGAACTACATAGTAAGACCCTGTCTCAAAAGAAAAAGAAAAAAAAAAGAAAAGAAATGATGGTGATTGGGACCAGGCTGATAGCAGGGAATTAGTCTAAATGGTCAGAAAGCAGGATTTGTTAAGAGAAGGTGTGAGAAAAAGAGGGATGAAAAAAGACTCCAAAATTTTGCACCTGAAGAAGGTGCCTAATATCTAAGTGGAGATACAACATAGAGGAGAGATTTGGGTGGTAAGGACGAACCAGCGAAAGGGACAACCTCCAGAGAGGCAGAAAGAAAACCAGGAAAGATTTTTTAGTGTGGTTAATGGTAAGGAGAGCAGCTGTGTCCAGGGCTGCTGATGTGATGCATTGATAAGCTGGTACCGAATTGGTGGTTGGATTTATCGATGTAGATTTGGTTGGTGATGTTGATCAGGGCATTTCTGGTGGAGTGGTAGGGGCTGATGATGGATTGGAGTGGGTTCAAGGACGATAAAAAATACAGGAAAAAACGGGAGTGTAAACAGTTTTTTCAACAGACCTTTGTTGTAAGGGGAAATAGAGAAATGGGCAGTCAAGGGAACTTCAGGTTCAAGGGCTTTGGGTTTTTTTGTTTTGTTTTTAGATTTGGGCATGACAGTATGTTTTGCCACTGAGAATGATACAGTAGAGAGGAAAAAACTACACACTGAAGTATGAGCACTGCTAGAGCAGTGTCCTTGAGGGACTAATATGCAAGCAGAACTTCGGAACAAGAGGCCTTGGGTACAGATGTTTGGTCTGGGGAGCCGGAAGGAACTGATTGCTTCGGCTTCTCTGTAGAGGTCATCAGCTGGCATTGAGGAAGCAGGAAGAAATTGGAGGTTTGAGGAGACAAAGGAAAGTGCAGGAGAGTCATCAAGAAGAATGGGAGGATGATTGAATGGGATATTGCCAGGCAGTGCTGAGGGCCTGCTCCATGCTAGCAGGCATTAAAATAACAGCGGTGATGCTCAGCCTTGACCACCTTTGACCCCAGGAGACTTTTAGCAGTATTTGAAGACGTCATTGGTTGCCACAAATTGGGGGACAGTATTTAATGAATAGAGGACAAGAATGCCGCTATAAATACCCCATAATTCACAAGACAGTCTCCCACAACAAAATATTATTTTGCCCAAAATGTCAGTAGCGGTGAGGTCGAGAAGCCGCAATCCTGGAGATGTTAGCATTGCTATATTTGCACAGGCTGAGCAGCTGGAGAGACGGATTTAACTAGAGGGAGGGGCCGCCAGGGGAGTACAACGAAGTAAGAGGAAACAGAATCGAGAGTGTCTGCGAGGGAGCAGTCATCAGGATTGGCCATGCGGTTTAGTCTAAGCAAGGAGGGAAGTGAGGACAGGAGGCATGTTGGGATGGTGGACAACTGCTGGCGTCACAGGATTGCAGGGTTTGTGGGATTGAAGGGTTCCTGGAGTGAGGATAACAGGAGAGTAAGTGGGTGTCCAGAGGTGGCCGGAGTGTGATGCTCAAAGGTCAGAATGTGGTCGCAAGTGTTGGTAATGACGAAGGTAAAGGGTGACCCTAGAGTGAGGAGCTGAGGCAGGACAGAGGGCACACGCTGTTGAAGGACATAGGCTTAGAAACAGAAGCCAAGTGGTTGGAAGCATCTTACTGAAATCACCGGCAATTACAGTAGGAATAGTGCTAAGGAAAGCTGAGCTATGCTTTGCACTTGCTACATGTATTTGCATTTTTAAAACTTGTCTCCAGAAGTTGCTAGAAAATGGATTGTCTCTGCAATTACCTTGGTGTAAGGATGGGTAGAAAGAGGCAGATGACAAGTACCTGAAAGCCTTGTCTTGCTTTTTGGGGGCTTCCTTGGGTGAGCCATTTGTTTGTTTGTACACCAAACCTGGGAGGTTTAAAGGCCGGGTCTTCCTCGGGCTTTCAGTTAAACAGATCAAGTTCTGTTGCCGTCTAAACAGCATTACATTGGTTAAACTCAGACTTCAGTAGACTTGGCTTTTTGACCCCCTGTCAACAGGAGAAATGATCATCTTTTAAACATTAACGTTACCTGCAAGACTTACCCACTTTCCATATCTGCATGTAGGCAGATAAGCCAACAACCTATTAGATTGTTGCAGTGTGTAAGTTCTCTTCATACCCCAGGAAAGAATAGACATGTACCCTTTGGATACCACTGTGCTATTGTTTAGTTTTGTCTTCAGAAAAGCAGCTTGGGCTGGGTAAGAGTGGTGCTCAGATGACAGTGTCTTTTCTAAAATGCAGTTCATTGTATTAGAAATTTGGCGTGGCTGTGTCAGGTCCAAGCATGAATCTGACTTGGTGTGGAACCAGGGGAGCAGCGGATTTACCCCCAGAGGTTGCTGAGTGATAGTTGTGTGTGTTCAGATTTTTAAAAAGCAGAGCATGTTATGCGAAGCTCTGAACTGGGACATACAGGTCTCAGCCGGCTTTCCTTAACAACCCTAATCCCCTATTTGTACCTGAGTTTCCTCACCTAAAAATGAAGAGAACTTGCACACTGCAAGCTGGAAGTAGACTAAAACGTAACTCAACACAGTGTCTGGGCCAGTGTTCCCGACACAGTTCACATCTGATTCACCTGGGGTATTTGGAAAATAGATTTCCTGGACCCGGTCTGCAGTCGGGGGTAAAGCTTACACACTTGGATGCTCAGGAATGACTGTTTTGCCTGCATTGAAAGCCACTGGTCTATGTATGGCCAGTTACCTGTTTTTGTAAAGTTTTATTGGAACACCACCATTTATTTATTTACTATTGTCTGTGACTATTTATCACAGAGTTTAGTAGTTGTGGCACAAACCTCTTGACCACTGGCCAGGGAAATGTAAGACATCTGCCATCTAGCCCTTACAGAAGTTTGCTGGTATATTCAGAAATGATGATAATAAGAGTATTTAAATTTTGGGCTCATTCTTAGAGAGATAAGATATTGTCTATGGTTGATAAAACAAGAAGTAGAAGTTTATTTAGATTTTTAAAATGCAGAAAGAGTAGTCTATAAAGGACTGGAAAGCAGTGATGTGATTCTCTAAGCAAGACACGGGAAGATGGGACATGTGAATTAAATTCTCTTTTCTCAGAATCAAAAGTCCCTAGATATGTCTGAAGTCAACAAGTCAAGAAATACAGTAGCTCGAAGCAGGAGTTGTAGCTTACTGGTAGAATGCTTTCCTCGCATGTGCAGGGCCCTAGGTTCGATTCCAAACAGCACAGCGGAAAGCAAAGCCCTATAAGCAGGGCACTCACAGGAGCCACAGTGGCCCCAGAGTGATTGGAAAGGAATAGTCAGGACCGCGGCACCCCGTGCAGGACGGGCCCCCCGAGGAGGACAGGGACCTGGGGGTGCTGCTTTTCATTCTGGGCTCATTTGTACTATTTTCTTTTTCTTTAAAAAAAAAAATCAAGACAATTTTAAATAAACTGTTTCTTCTAATTGCAGCGTTTTCCCTCCAGTTCCAGGAGAAGAGAGCTCTCTGCAATGGGCAGGGAAGAAATTTGAAGAGATCCCAATTGCACATATTAAAGCCACCTACAACAAGTGAGCAGGAAGGGGAGCCCCGCGTGGTCCCCTGGGGGTTTCCTTCCACTTCAGCCTCCATGGATGAGAAGTCAGGGTGCCAAGTGCTGTGTGACGGTACTGATTCAGGGTCCCCAGGCTCACCCCTTCTTATTTGAAGAAAACACCTCTGTCTTGCTAAAGGTTAGGTTTCATGAAAACGAGCCAGGGTGGGTATATTGTATTTATCAGAACTGGGTTTTTTTCCCTCTTTGGATACAATATTTCCTGGTCCTGTTCAAGAATTAGAGGAACTGTAGTAGGGGCAGACCATGAGGTGCTTACTAAGTGTTGGCTGAGTACTAAGGGGATGAGGGTGCTGGGGGAGATGGTCCACAAGTACACAGCTCAGTAGTGAAGTAACCGTAAACCCCCAAAAACTGACCCCTTCACCTTCTCACCTGGGCCCTGGTGCTCTGACCTCTGCCTCACAGGGGGAAACGTGAACGGTGAGTTCATGGCGACACGACCTGTGTTGTCTGTGGTGTGTACACAGGTGCTAAGGGAATTCCTGGCTCGGCATCGACTACAGAAACAAGTCAATTTCTTTCTCTCCCGGCCTCCTAAGGACGTAGGTTAGCACCCTCACTTCCCTGAGCAGCAGTTACATGTATATGCCTCCCTGCTTTCCCCAGCACACAGATCCAGGTGGTCTCCTCCACCAGCGTGCCCCTGGCCCGAACTTCCTGCGGCACGGAAGGCTTTCGGAACGCCAAGAAGGGCACGGGCATCGCAGCGCAGACGGCAGGCATAGCCGCAGCGGCGGTAAGTGCGCGTGCCTTGCGCTCCCTGGGTGGTGTGTCCACTTTCTGCATGGCGACCCTTGTGGAGAGTTCTTGTTGGAGTAGGTGTTCAGAAGTAGTGGCACAGCGGCACACACGCCAACCCCTGGGAGAAGTCCTGACACTGCAGGCGGCTTGAGGGCTCTGTGCACAGAGGTTCTTTTTGCTTTCTCAGCTTCCTTGCCAGGAAAACACTTGCTTTGTTTTAGGGGTCAGAGCCAAAATGATAAAGGCTTAAGAGCTGCAGCCCTCTCAGTATAAAAGCTCTTAGCATGGAGTGGGGTGGGGGTGACAGTCTGTTTGGAGAACACGTGATATAGTGAGGACTCTCACTCCAGTGTGAACTGTCACAGATTTTTCTAGAAGCAAATTGTCATGTTCTGCTGTTGGTATATTGAGCAAGTACTGTGCTGTAGACACTTTATATTCATTATTGGGAATCTTGAGAGAACCCTCAATATTAGCTACTTTTTCCACAGCCAGAGGGTGTGTGTAACTTGGTCAGAGCCAGTGAGCTGGTTCAGCTTCTTGACAGGAGCCAGCCTGGCCTAGGACCACAGCCTGCACTCTTAGCTCCATAGCGTAGGCCATACAGTGTTCATCCTCTGAAGGAAAACCTTGGTCTTCAAACAGAGCTCACCCTCCAGAGATAATGATTGCAGTGGATTAACGATCATCAAAAATCAAAGTGCTGTAAGTGCCCAGTAGTAGACAGATGATACACAGTTAAAAGAAATATGTCAGTGTTGCCAGTGGCTTCTACATGGTAGGTTATGAGTAACTTCTATAGGCCAGGCATGGTGGTGCATGCCTGTAATCCCAGCACTCAGGAAGCCGAGGCAAGATACTGCCGCAAGTTTGAGGGTAGCTTGGGCTACCTAGTGAGTTCAAAGCCAGCCTGCACTACATAGTAAGACCCTCTCTCCAAAAAAACCAAAACAAAATAAAGAGTAACTTCTATGTATTTTTCCAGTTTCTGTACAGAATTGCCTTTATCACCAAAGGAGGAAAATACATTGTAAAAATTTTAAATGATGACACTCTTTGACTTTTTTTTTTTTTTTCCAGTACCGGGAATCAAACTCATGACCTTGTGCTTGCCAGGCAGGCGCTGTGCCGCTGAGCTAAACCCCCAGCCCCTAAACAATGACACTCTTAAGTTGGGTCTTGAAATCCAGAGGGATACCTCATGGTCTGCAATTCTGCATTTACCTAAGAATCTGAGCAGTACTTAGAAATCCCCAGTAGGTGGCAGTGCTGGGCTTAAAGACGACAGTCAGTCTAGTCAGACGCCCTGCTGACTCTGCCTGCCCTCCACTGCAGCCATCTCCCCTTGCCTCTTCTGTTCTGCCTCCCTGTTTGCTCCTGTGGCTGCCATTTCCCTCTTGCTCCCAAGGCAGGAGCCAGAGATTGGGATCCAGTAGTTGTCTCTCCGGGGCCCTAACCAGTTACCACTTCTCTCCAGAAAGCTACTGTAAAGGGCGTGACCCACATCCGAGTTGTAGTGAAAGGCCTGGGCCCCGGGCGCTGGGTAAGTGACCGTGGTTCTCCACGGTGTCTGTGGAATTGGGGCTGAAGAGCTGGGTACAGGGAAGGTGGGAAAGCCCTTTTAATGGGTTTCCCCGGTATGGCCTGAAGTTTCTCCCTGCCGTTCCTCCAGTCTACTAAGCCCCTCAAAACGAGCCTGGATCACTGTTTAATTCATTGGACACTCCTTGGGTGTCTGCTGTGTGCCAGGCTCCTGAGAGTGGGAAGGCCCAGGAGACCATCTCTCAGTACACTGGAGACACACCCAGCACTGGAGGGTGGGGAGAGGTGTATGAAACAGAGGATTCTCTGGTGGTGAAGTCTGTCCTGGGGTCCCGAGCCCAGCAGAAGTGGTCTTCAGCTTTGATGCTGAAGATACGCCAAGGAGTCTCCGTCCTCCCGAGTGTACAGCACAGGGCGGCAGGTGTGGTCTGAGAGGTGGGCAGTGTGCAGAACCTGGGTCAGGGGCTTGCAGGAGCCCTTTGTGAGGGGGGAGTAAGGTATTGAGCCAGCGCTGCGCCCCACTCCACCCTCCTGCTGCACCTTGACCCTCCTGCAGCCCTGCCTGATCTGGAGACTATGGGTATCACTTCTGTGGCCATGCCATTGTCCTTTCTGCTCCTTCCAGTCTGCCATCAAGGGCCTGACCATGGGCGGCCTGGAAGTGATCTCAATCACAGACAACACCCCTCACCCGCACAACGGCTGCCGCCCCAGGAAGGCCCGGAGGCTGTGATGGGAAGGAAACCTGCCCTGGAACCCGACCTCCGCTGGACCTCTCGGAAAGCTCACTGGCAGAGCTCCCCCCACAAAAGGGCTCCCTGGATCCCTGTGCGCTCTCTGAAGGCCCTGCTCACTGCAGCCTTTGCCCGCACCCCAGCAGGGAAGGATGTGCCCCACGAGCCACGCTGTGCCTCTAGATGCAAAGGGAGCTGTGGGGACAGCAGGAGCCCAGCTCCGGCCTCTGCTCCGTAGAAATAAAGAGTTCTTTGACTGTACAATTGTGACTGTTGCCGTCAGAGTTAGAAGCAGCCATCCCAGTTGCTCCTGCAAGGGAGGGTCCGTTGCATGCCAGCCTTAGTGGGAGGGCTCACCTGGAAGCGGCAGCTGCTGCAGCCCAGAGGCTTTCTTTGGCTTCCTGTTCTCCTTATGTCCCCTCCCAGCCAGGATCTCCAGGGCGCACCACAGCAACTTTTCACACTAACGAATTGTAATTTGGCCCCAGTGGGTGAGCTTCTGGCTTTCCATCCCTGGATTCTGAGAGAAGATTCCACAGTTCGAAGCCACACTTGAGGTTAGCCGCACAGTGTGGGAGGGTTGTCCCTAGGTCACGTCTGGAGTTCCATGCTCACCACACTGAAGGGGCGGGCAGCTTCTCCACGAGCCTCACCATCCTTGCACCCAGGAGCAAGAGTCTCAAAGGTGGGTGGTGAGGAGGTTGGGCTGCAGGAACAGAGTTCCCCAGGAAGGAAGGTGGCTGACCAGAGGGACTGGGCGGGTGCACATCAAGGCTGCAGGGAAGCAAGCTAGGGTGGACCCTGGATGGTGTTGGCTGTGGGTGCAGCCCAGACCCCAGGCAGGACTGACGGCTCCTCAGTCAGGGGTCTGGGGTCGCTGGTACAGCTCAGAAGCCAAAGATGTGAGCTTCAGAGACATTGGTGAGATCCCTCTTCCGTGGATGAGCTTAATGAAGGCCAAGAGAGAGCATCGCAGAAGCCCAGAAGGAGCTGTGAAGCCCACAGAACACTTACTTTATTCACAGGAAGCTCTGGAAAAGTAGAGCCTACAAGCTCACACAGGACAGGACCCTAAAGGATCAATGGGCCTTGGCCCAGGAATGATTGATTGCTCAGCACAAGCCCCAGAGCCAGGCCTCCTTTCCCAGAGCATCCTGGGAACCGCAGAGTGCTACATTGTCACGAGCTGCCAGTGCGCACTGATGCTTTCAGGCTCTGGGTGGCCACGGAAACTGTTCTCTTAAACAGAGTTATTCTTAATCATTTAGTCTTGGTGTCTCGCAGACTGGCCCCAAACCCCTTCATCAAAGATTGACTAAAACTGGGCTGCACGTCTCTGTCCTGAGCAAAGGTGGGAGGTGTGTCTGCCTTTCCCCAGGCAAAGAGGCTGAGCCCCGCATTTGGGCCCAGAGCATCTGCACCAGCAGCGTCGGCATCGGCCTGTGGGGCACGTCCTTGTGTCTGGGAAGCAGGACCTCAAACAGTTTCTATGGGTGCAGTTTTACTTCTAAAGCTGTTGGCACAGGACTGGCGACAATAAGAGACACCTATCCTCTCCTACACAAACAAAAAAGAACAAATACAGTTTTTTTCCTTGCAGCATAAACAATGCTTTCGCTTCTTTCAGCCAAGGCCAAGACCTAGCACTGAGATGGATGATCACTGCCACAGTAAGCTTGCTTAACCCTGGCGTCGCTGGATACTAACAGAATCACATGGCGCTTTGGGAAAAACCATTTCCCAGTTGCAGCTGCCTGTGACCTAGTTCAGTTATGTCCATTTGTAAGACAGCATATAAACTCCCCAGAACTCTCCTTTATTCTCCGTGTGTGTGTGTGTGTGTGTGTGTGTGTGTGTCCTTGTTTTTTAAATCTAGGTACCATCACCTCACAGTGATGAGATGGTCCTGGCCAAAAGCAAAAGTTGTCCATTCATCAAAACTGAGCCAGCATGGTTGGTCCACACAGAGAGGCTGCATAATGCAGACACAGGTCTGGTGCGGTCACTACTGTCCCGGAGCTCATAGCCTGTGGAGGTTAGACAGGAGTGTGGCTGAGTTAGGATGAAGTTCTGTAGCAGGCAGAACCGCTGTTGTTGTTGGAGTGAAAGTATCCCCTCCATCTAGGGAAAGAAGGGAGGGCCTTAGGAGGAGATGGCAAGTGAGGCAGACGGTCTAGTGCATGGCCTTGAGATTAAAAATTAGCTAAGTAGCAGGCACAACCCACAGTAATGGGAAGATCACCGATGATCTGGTTATGACTTAGTTGGCATGAGGGTCATGGGGCACAGCCTGGATGGGTAGGCCAGTGGAGATCAAGGCAGGATTGGAGAGAAGGGAAGGGGTAAAAAATAAAAAACCAACTTGGAATCACACCAAGGATAACAACAAGCCCAACTGATGCGACGGAGAAAGGGAGGTGGGCATGTAAAAGGCTGTGGTCCAAAAGGAACTCGGGAGTCAGAGATCGTAGAGGCAGCTCATTTACAGGAGGTGAAATCAGGTACATGGGATTGAAATAAAAGTCACTTGGGTTCAGGTCAAGAAGTTATTTAAAAATGTGGAACCAGGCATGGTAGCGCAGGCCTCTGATCCCAGCACTTGCAAGGCTGAGGCAGGAGGATCCACCAAGAGTTCGAGGCCAGCCTGGGCTACATAGTAAGTTCAAGTCTAGCCTGAACTACAAAGTGAAACCCTGTCTCAGAAAACCCAAAAAGAAAAAAGAAATAGAAATTATGAGATACGGACCAAGACAGTTATCCTGCTGCTAAAGCTCCAAAGTTGATGTTGGGGACAGGGATGGAGAAGAAATTATGAGATTTAAAATCCTCAACCAGAGGGAAGAGGTGTGGAGTCTAGGAAGGAGAGGGGGGTTCAGCAAGGACAGAATGGGTAGTAGGAACTTCAGAGGACTGCTGAGAGGGAGTGAGGAGGACAGCTGTGGGGCAGAGTGCGGGCAGGGCCCGGTCCCTGTGCAGTGCCTGGGTGGGGACGCTGAGAGCGTGTGGGTGCTGAAGGGTCCCACAGTGCCAGGAAGGGTGAGACCCTGCCGTGGCCAGGATCTGTGGAACCTGTGTCTGACATCCAACATCTACTCCGCTTCTAAGCAGCTTTTATAAGGGAAGAAATACAGAAGGTCACGACCTGTGAAAAGATGCTCAATCTAACAGTAAAAAAGGGCAGGGAAATTAAAATGTATTACCATGTTCCCAGAATGTAGAGAAGCTAATCAAAGCCACAGCAGGGACGAGATGGCCCAGGAGAAAGTGGAGAATGATGAGAAGGTGGCCCGGGCTGCAAAAGCTGAAGGAAGAGACCAGGCAAAGCCAGGGGTGGAGTAGTGAGGAACAGGAGGCGCTGGCATCTTGAAGCCAAGGGGGCCAGCACTTAGGCAGGAGGGGACAGTCAGTGTGCTGACTGCTGCCTGCAGGTCAGCTGGCAGCTCCATGGGATGAGCGTGGGAAAGTGCCTGAGGGAGCAGCAGCATGGGGGTCATGATTTCCCAAAGGGACAGAGGGTGCGAGACAGACAAAAGGAAGGGAGATTTGGGCTGGTACTGAGTCTCTGGTAAAGGACGTCTTCTAGACCAGGGAGCCTGGGCAGGGATGGGCACTTTCCCTGCAACACAGCGAGCCAGGCACGGCATGCAGAGGGCAGAAGAGCCTGAGAGCTGGAAGGAAGCAGACCTTGGCAAGGCGGCAGAGGCTGGGCGTCCAAGGGAGACTGCACATGTGGGACCCAAGGACAGGTGTGCCATTGTGAGCTGGGAACAGCAGAGTCTGACATGAGCAACGTGGACACCATGACAGAAACAGAATGTCCTTGGAACCAGCACACGGGGAACCTTGTTCCTTCCAACAGTTCGTACAATTGTTGGGAAACAAAAGAGCTCTCCTTCCCCCTCGTCCTTATTGATGGATACAAATAGCTAGAGCTCCTTCAGAGGGAGACTTGGCTGTCTCTGCCCACGCTTCAGACACACAGACCTTTGGCTTCCTCCTTCCCTCGCAGGGATGTGTCATCCAGCAAGAGCAGCCCTGGCCACCGGGACGCTCTGCACAGGAGCAATGTTCCATAGCTGCACTGCCCCTGTGCAAGCCCCTGGGCCCACACGGCTCTTGAATTGTGGCCGGCGTGACTGAGAAACTGAATTCTGTATTTGACTGGAATTCATTTAAATGTAGATAGCCACATATGGCCAGTGGCTGCCATATTGGACAGTGCAGCTCTAGATGTCCTTTCCTGTGTGCCCCAAGTATGCAGAAGTAGCCACAGAAAGGCTGTGCACAGCCGGAAAAGACGGGGCCCTAAAGGCCCAGCATCAGGGGCTAGTGAGGGGAAATTACAGTACAGGCACCGGAAATGCCAGCCCGGAGACAAGCCAAGATGGGCTGCCAAGTGAGAAAGGAGGGTGTGCCGAGCGTGGTCGCTGTTTTTTATAAAAAAGGAGACAACATGTCCGTATGTTTGTATATGAACTGAATATCTGGAGAGACATACCCCAAAATGGTAGCATGCAAAATGGTAGCATCCAGAGACAGAAACCAAGTGGCCATGGAGCAGGTGGTAAGAGGACATGTGACGGTCTTGCTGTGTTGCCTAAATTGGGGTTAAAGTCACGATCCTCCTGCCTCAACCTCCCATGTAGCCAGGATTACAATTTCAAGTGTACCAATGTGTCCAGTAAGAACTTAAATTATCCCGGGCCTGGTGGTGCTGACCTGTAATCCCAGCACTCAGGAGGCTGAGGCAGGAGGATCACTGTGAGTTTGAGGCCAGCCTGGGCTACACAGTGAGACCCTGTCTCAAAAAAAAAAAAAAGAAAAACAACTTTTTACCTTTCTCACCTTTCAAAAATGGGCATCATGTGTGTGTATTTACTCATCATATTTCTGAACCAGTTAGAAAATTAGAAATACAGAACTCTTCTTTTAATGTATAGAAGCTGCAGTCAGGCATTATGTAAATTATGTGCTGAAGTGCACATGTAACATTTTCTTAATGTGTATTTTGACACATGCAGACCCTCTAACACTCCCTGTCCCCACTGATGTCTGGCAAAGGCTTCAGATTAGGCCCTGAAATTTGTTCTTGTAATTAATCTGGCTTCTCCCCACTGCAAGCCGAGGGTCAAATCACATTGTACACTTGCTCTCCAATTAGCTTAGCATGCTTTGCTGGAAAAGTTGGCCTTGGCCTTGGCGTTGTTATTGCTCAGCTGGAAGGAGGAGCGCAGAGCTGGGTGCTCGTTTCCATAGTGCCCTGTGGTGGTTTAGCCATCTTGGATTTGTGTAATCCCCTTGAACTGAAAGGCAAGGTCAACTGAGGGGCAGTGCGGTGTCCCAGGGAAACACCTGCTGTCTGGCTCAGTGTGAGCCCACACACCCCTCACTCCACCAGGCTTCAGTTTCCCCCTCAGGGTGATAGGGGAAGGGAGAGGGATGGAGCTCTGGCATCCAGGACACCTGGCCCATGAAGGAATACCCAGATACTGATGCAGGAGATCACACTGGGGGAGAACCCCGGGGGTGCTGCATGAGCTGCGGTGATGTCCCTGGAGTTCCAGTTCATTCTCCTCTGACTCTTGGCCAGTGCCCCCTACTGGTCACCCATTCCTTCCAGCCCTTGGACAGAAAAAAACAGTCCCTGGAGTCACAAAGACAGGATTTGAATCCCAGCCTTGCTGTGTGACCTTGGGCGGATGCCTCCATCTTGAACATCAGCTACTCCTCTCTTGTTAGGCGCTGTTAAGGGAATTCACTGAGATAGCTTTGTATACAGCCAGTGTCACCTGAGATGGCCTTGCCTCACCAGCCCAAGTCCCTGCACTCTCTGTCCTCACAGAACCCCAGTTCCATTCCATAGAACCCTGGCCGGAAACCTCAAGATGAATGCCCATCTGGCCATAGTGGCTGCTGCTGTTATTATTATAATTCTCAAGTACTTTTCCTGTGATTTTAATTAGAAAATGTTGTATAGGAGCCAATCACCCATCTTCCTATTTCTTTTAATCCACTCAACTGTAAATTAAGCCAGATTGTGAAAAACTTGCAGCCAAAAAATGAAATGCAATTAAAAAGCCAAATGATTCAAGAGCCTCAAGAGTCCTTCTCCCCTCGCTCCTTCCCAGAACATCTATCAACATTCAGATACACGATGTCCCAGCCCTGGGAACTGCCTTGAGCAGTTAGTGGGGGAGACAGATTCAGAAAAGTCCACTGCAGTGTCATGGGGACGCCCACTTGACAGGGACTCCTGTGATGAGGAGATGAGGAGATGAGGCAGGAATACTTGCTAGCAGAGGTGACACCCAAGCTCAAAACTGAGTAAGAGAGGTGAATGTGGGAGCAGGGGTTTCCCACGGAGCGGGTAGCATGGACAGGGGACGTGTGCAGAGGTGATCCAATCTGCGTAGCAAACAGCAAACTGTGTAGAGTACAGGTGAGCGAGGTAGAGAGAGTGGAAGACTAAGAATAGCTCCCAAAGACATCAGGTCCCTAACGCAGGACCCTGCAAGTGTTAGCTTATATGGAAGCAGGGTCTTTGCTGATACGGTTAAATTACAGATCTGGAGAAGGGGAAGTTATCCTGGCTTATCTGAGTGGGTCCTACACACAATCCTGTGTGTCTGTATACAGTGTTGTTGGATCACACGCAGGAGGCAACGACTGAGAGAGGCAGCCGCAAGTCAAGGAAAGCTGGCAGCTTCGGGGAATAGTCAAGGCAAGAACAATCCTTCCCTAGGGCCTCCAAAGAAGCAGAGTCATCAGGGTGGACAACCCCTTGATGTGGGCCCAGTGAGAGACCTGTTGAAGAGCACACCTCTGCCATAGCTGCAGGAGTAGAACAGAGAGGGTAGGACAGGATGCTGGAGAAGCCAGTGTGGATGGAAAGATGTGTGTGGCCAATGGTCAGGACACAAACGGATCGGGCTTGGCAGGGTGCAGACACATCCAGTGATGTGAGATCTGGGAACACCCAGAGAGCCCGCCGCACTGGGGGAGCCCTTTATGGCCAGTAGTAGTGGGAACCCTTGAGAGTGAACAAGGTCACAGCCTGGGGGAGGCGGGTTTTAGGGAGACCACTCCAGGCGCCGTGATGGAGTAAGGGAAGGCAGAGAGGCCCACAGGCGGCCCAGGCTGGAGCCCAGGGCCGAGATGTCATTGATAGAAAAGAACAGCAGGCAGGATGGAGCCGGAGAGGCTGTAGCAGCAAAGATGCCACCTGCGATCACAGACCTGTGAGCACCGAAGCTGCACAGGGAGCATCTCGCAGAGGATGCCCCAGGCCAGAGGGCCAGCGCTGCGGGACGGGCTCCTCCTCTCGCACCTGCGTTCTGGGCCCTGCAGAGCCAGGCGGTCCCAAGGCCGCCTCGCCAGCCCTTTGGCTGTGCTGGGTGAGCACAGAAGACAATCAGAGGGCCCCGTGAGCAGGCAAAAGCACATTTTTTGTCCTGTTGGGACTGGGATAATTGGAGCATTAACGGAAATGCATTTCTCACCTATTTTCTGTCTGATTGAAAAGTACTTTGCAGTCATTTAGAGCCCTCACACCTCCTATAATCAGAGCTCACTGGCTCAGGCAGAGGCAGGAAACTGGGTCACCATGTGGCTCCCAAGCCTCCTGGGACTCAGGAGCACAAAGCGCAGGCTCAGGCCCTGCCTTGCACCCTAAGCCCCTTCCCCGTACAGACTCTTCATCAATGAGCAGGCTGAACTCGGAGGATTCCTCTCCCATGCGTCACATCACCCGTGCTCCTCACATCTCCCATTCTAGACCCCTTCCCCAGCCCTAGCTCAGAAGAGTCCCTGGGCATTCTGGTTATTTTTCATGGAGAATGGGTCCCCTTTGGAACTGGCATGTAGCTCAATGGTAGAGCACTTGCTTAGTATGTGTAAGGGTCCAGGTTCCATCCCAGCACCCCAAGAAAAGCATAAGTAGGGAGGAGGGGGGCAATTTGGTCTCTTGGCCGAAGGGAGAAGTGTGTGTGATGACACAGAGGGAGGTGTCTGGCCAGTGTCCACCCAGGGCCTGAGCACTTGGGTGGCCTATCGTTTCCTCTTCAGTGTGACTCAACTTCATGAGATTTAAGTGGAAAATATCAGAGTTTGGAAGAGAGATCTTTTTTCCTATTTGCCTTTTTTCACTTTTTTCCCCCTTAGGAAATACATTGTAACTAAAAGGCACATAAGTGACACACATTAACAATTTAAATGACTAGTTAAAAAAGAAAACCTGGGAGTCAGGGGTGGTGGCACACAGCTGTAATCTCAACACTATAGAAGGCTGAGGCAGGAGGATCCCAAGTTTAAATTTAGCCTGGGACACTTGGTGACTTAGTGAGATCTTGTCTCAAAATAAAAAGGGCTGGGGATATAGCTCAGAGCAAAAGATCTAGGTTCAACTCTTAGTACCACAAAAAAAGGAAAGAAGAAAGGAAGGAAGGAAGGAAGGAAGGAAGGAAGGAAGGAAGGAAGGAAGGAAGGGAGGGAGGAAAGAGAGAAGGAGGAAGGGAGGGAAGGAAGGAAAGAAGGAAGGAAGGAAAGAGAGAAAGAAAGAGGGAGGGAGGGAGGGAAGGAAGGAAGCAGAAAAGGAAAAGAAAAGAAAAAAGAAAATCTGGGGCCAGGGAGATAGCTCAGCAGCACAGGGCCTGGCAAGTGCAAGGTCCTGAGTTCAATTCCAGGTACCAAAAAGAAAGAAAATCTGGGGCTAGAGATGTAACTCAGTGATAAAGTGCTTGCCTAGCATGTGCAAGGCCGCAGGTTCAATCAGTTTCCATGTTGATAAACACAAGTCTCTTTTCAAAGCTCTAAGGTCCAGTGGAATCTGTAACAAACCATCAGTCTTACAGCCAGTTCAAAGTTTCTCCCGTCCGCAGTCTGCTTCCCCCTCCTCAATGTCTAGACTTTTCCAGGGCTGGGATGGAGAAGATGGAACTGGGGGAAGTACAAAGGTTGTTCTGCTGAGCAAGTCCTCTCTGTGGGGCTGGCTGGCGTGGCAAACACTGGCCACCACACCTCCCTTACTGTGTGTGCTGCAGAAGCGAGCACACCGCCCTTACTGATGGGCTGGCTCTTCACGGACGTGCTTTGGGGCCTCCTCCCCACCTATGTACCCGTGAGGAGCCCTCTACCCTGGACCTTTCCATGGGATACACGGAGCTGGAGGGCTGTTGCCCAGGTGCTGGGAGTGCGGTAATCCCCAGACAGCTGCCTTGCCCGGCTCACGCTCATCAATGGCAGGTCCAGTTAAGCTCATGGCTGCAGCTAACAAAAATCACACTAGCTTTTCCAGGCAGAAAAGGGTTTGTTACTGGAAACTGGGTGTTTACAACAGCATCTCGGAAGGGCTCTGCTCCATCTGTCACTGCACGTACTCTGGTTGCTGTACCATTCCATCAGCAGGGCAGGGCTTCCGGAGGGAGCGTGGCAGTGGTTGACTTTCAGACCTCCGTGTCTCCTTGACCCAGAGATGGGGAGGCTGTCACAGCCACTGCACATGGGAAAAATCCCAGTCCCTGGGACAAGGCAGGGGCAGAATGAAAGTCATCTCTCCTCTTCTTTTTTCCAAGTTTGTGCAAGTGACTGGTGTGGCATCATGTACAACCTCCCCTAGTGGCCCTCAGGGTACCCTCAATAGGAGGTGGGAAGGGTGCACCGCAGGGGCAGGATGGGTGGGAGGGGTCAGCCACAGAGTGCATCTGCTTATCGCAAAGGGGTGGCGTTTGGGTTCTCCCCGGAGCAAAGACTGAGACAGATCTGTGTTCAAGATTAGGAAGTGGCCCTCCCTCCAAAATGCATCCAAGCCTGACTCCTCACCATTGCGGTTGCCGCCACACTAGTCTTGCCTGGCCCTTTGCCGTGGCCTCCTCACTAGCCTTCCTGTTTCCTGCCATCCTCCCTTTAAGCCTAGCCCATATTTTCCCAGCAAAACACAAATTAGATCATGCCAGTCATTTATTAGCCTCCTTGTTTATGCTACCTCATTGGCTCTACGCTGTAACTCCATGATAGCAGGCACATGCGCCTGGGCCTGAGCAAAGTGCAGGTGCGGACTTCTGAGCATGTGCTGAAGGCCTCACTGAATAGCAGCGCAGAAGTTGAGGCTGGGAGTCTCCCCCAGGGCACCCCTGACCCTTCCACAATGTGCAGGTGAAAAGTCCTAGCTCCAGAGTCAGCCGTGTTCCAGAAAATTTCATGGGAATGTTGGAGAATATTATAAAATGTGACTTTAAAGGTCCTTTCCAAGAAAGTTTCCAAAACAATAAGTGGCCAAACTAGGTTACCAACAAGATAGATGGCCAAAATGACATGGCGTAGAGCCTACTGTGAGAGAGAGCTGGAGCTCAAAACATAACAGCCAGTGGCTTGATTCCGAAACAATGCCACGACAATGTCTGCAAATGTGACAAAGGAGTTCAGACATGAAATGGGGGGGATACCTTCTTTAAAATTAGGTACTTAATAAATATTTATTGAATAAATCAACCACTTGTGTTATACAAAGATGAAAATTTGCCTGAAGTGATAGTCTATGGTGTAAAACATGGCAGACTGGAAGGTTCTAGAACCAATATTCTGCAAAAGGGTCACTGAGGAGCCCTAGAATTCCAGCCTCCTCTGCTGGCTTAGCCATGTGTCCCTCTGGCTCCAAATCACACAAATAGTTTCTTCATTTTCTTATTATTTTGATTGTATTTTTGAGAGGTGTTCCAAATCCTTTATGGAATGAGGCAGAAAACAAACAGAAAGGAAGACAGACAGATGGAATCAGTAGACCCAGATCAAAGGGGATGTAGAAAATGTGGAATTGAGAAGAGGCCAGGAGAGATGCCACTCACTCCAGGGACAGACCACAGGACCTCTGTCCTAGCTTCACCTCTCATGTCTAGAAGACAGACTACAGGTGCTTGCCTGATAATTTGGAAAAGCTCTTGCTCCCCCAGCTCTTCAGATTAGTAGACATTTGTAGGGGAACAGCCTGGCCATCCAGAGGTGGCAGATTCCAGTACCTCAGTAGTGGCTCTGTCACCTCCTGCTGCCATGGGGGTGGAGATTAGCAAGCAGTAAGCAGCCGGGACTCAAGGTTGCCAGATGGGCCAGCCGGAAGGGCCCCCTGTGTGTCTCTCCCCCGTGGTCACTGAGGCTCGGGTACACCTAATCCACTGTCACCATGCACTTACCACACAGGCACGTGGGCAGCTCCCTTCTGCAACAGCAGCTGGTCAGGACCACACTCCATGGCCACCCATCTGCCACCTGTCCTCCGCGGCCAGAGATGTGCAGGTGTCTCTAGGTGGCTCTTATCCCCAGAGCATCTCGCCCTACTCCACTGGCTGGGATCTGGGGCTCAGGTGGGGATTTTCCAGCCTTTCCACACGGCTGGCCACCTGCGTGCAGCGGGCCCCAGGTGTGCTGTCTGTGCTCCTCCATCCCAGATGCAGGGGCCCTTACCACGTACCAGGGTGAGCTGCAGACTCTGCGATCTGTGTTAGAATTCTGACTCCAACTTTGTGACCTCCCAGAACCATTTAGTCTGTTTGTGCTTTAGTTTCTTACCTATAAGACGGAAACAGTAATGGTAGTAACTCTGGGGAGCTGTTAGCACAAGTGTCTGACTCAAGCACCCAAGAAAATGCTTGCTGTTCTTAACTCCCTGTCCTCCCTTGGGGACTTGGAGTGCCAAGCAGGCCTGGAGGCCCCTGACCTCCACGGAGACTGTCAGCTTTGTCTGTATGCATTCTGACAAGGATTGCCAAAAGAGCAGCTTTATTAAGCCTCCTCAAAAAGTGTCCTGAACCTCAGGAGTGGACCATGTGGATCCCCAGGAAACTGCAAATGAAACGCCTGCACCCCAGCTTTGGACCTTCAGTGACCCCCTCACTCTTGTTCTCTTTGCTGGCTTCCCACTCTATAAAATGACAAGCATTTTGCCAAGCCATCATCCCCCCAGCACTTAGATCTCAATAATTTTATGCTGCTTCCAGATATGAACTGGAAAACACTCCTTGGGTACTAAAATACAGACAGCATTGCCATCTGGGGCCACAGGCCTGGTGAGGGAGCCGACCCTCTTGTGCAGCTCGTCAGGAGGGTGGCTGGGCAGAGCTTCTGCAGCGATGTCCTGTAGGGAAGCTGTTCTTTGGCCCTGGTAGAACCCATAGACTGCAGAACCCCACGAACTCTGGAAGGTTCAAATGCTAACAGTCACTCAGGATGTTAAAAGTAGAACTGTGGGGATGAGTTCACTATGAAGTCAGTACAAGACAACTGGAGGCCATGAACTTGAGACTATTAGGAGCATCTCACTCAGTGGCCTCTGCCCTCTCTGCTGTCCTGTGCCCCGGGAGGCTGCCCGAAAGACTGCCTTCAGCTCCATGATGTCTACAGCACTGTGCCAGGCCCAGCCCTCCTTTGTGTTTGTGGGCAAGGTGGGAAGGACAAGGACTCCCCTGGCCTTCCTCTGCACCCACCCACCCACCCCAAGCAGGCTTCCTACTGCCCTGCAGCTCACACAATAGCAAAGGCACACACACAGAAGTGCCTGCAGGCCGAGGCAGGCCGGCCTGGCCGGCACAGTAGGGAAACACAGAGGTGGTGGCTTCCTATTTTCACTTCCGTCAACGAGAAGCAGCTGGAAAGGGAGCCAGCAGCAAGGGCGGCGTCTGCCACAGTCTCTCCAGAAATGGAAAAAGCTCATCTTTTCTCACTGCCATTAGGATGACTTGCATATGCCAGGTTAACCCTCCAACACCCTTGTGTGCCCACACTGACTAAGAGACTGTAGGCCCTCTGCAGACAGGCCACCGAGGCTGGCTGGGCAGATGTTTCTACCTTACCTACTAAGCACTGGCTACAGGCCCAGGCCAGATGTGCAGCCTCTTATTTGCAACTCAAAGTGACTCTGAAAAGTCAGTGTTATTAGGCCTACTTATAGATGGGGAAACTGAGGCTGGGAGAGGTGACACAATAGGGCCCGACAGCTGAGCAAACAAAGGATCCAAATCCTAGAGTCCAAGCTCTTAGTTGCTCACTAGCGTTGATGGCCTCTGTCCCCTCCCACGCCTGCCCTCCCTCACTCCTGCTCACCCAGCCTTTCTGCCTCGGGGTCACTTGGGGTCTTCACCTGCTTCACTGCCCAGCCTGGCCCCATGGCCACGTGTGCTCCAGAAAACAGCTCGGCATGGAAATCAGGCAGGACTGGATTCACACCCCAGCTTTCTGTTTACTGTGTGATCTGGGGCAAGATTCTACTGTGAAAGCAGGAATGCTGTTCCCTCCTGCCATTGTACCTGAGAGTGACGACCCTCAGGACAGGTGTCCAAAGATGCCTCGAGGAGATGTGACCCTCCCCATTGGCACTCTGAGGCCTAGAAATGTCTCCTAACCTCCCCCTCTTCATCTTTGAAATGGAAACCCAGCCACTTCTGCTTCATGGGATTGTTGTGAGGGTTTAAGGAGTTAAAAAATATAAAGGTTGGCAAGCACCAGAAACTACTAGTGAAATGGCTATTGTTGCTATTTTCTTCTCTTCTCCTTCTCTTTCTCCTCTTGCTTTATTTTAATTTCTTTTATTTTTGAGACAGGGTCGTGCTGTGTAACCCATGCTAGCTTCATGGCGATCCTCCTGCTCAGTCTCCTGCAGCCAGTATTATTATAGGCATGCGCCACACCACCCAGTGATATTTTCTTCCTTATTTTTAAAATTATTTTTATTGGTACACTTTTGACCTACATGATGATCACATTCATCATAGGGAATTTGTGCCTGCACATAATATATCTTAATTCACCCCCCCATTTTCTTCTTAATCAAAACACTTACCTGGGCCACTGTCTGCCAGAGATTGGCTGCATAGCTTACCTCTGGCTGCTCTTCCTCCTCCTCCCCTTCCTCTTCCTCCTCTTCTTTCTTCTTTTTTAGCAGTAGCGGGGTGGACCCCAGGGCCTCACATATGGAAGCAAGCGTTTTGCTGCTGCACCACACCCAGCCCTTGGCGCCTCAACCTTTACCTTCAATCTGGAGCTCTGGCTTTCTGGGTCTGCCCCCTCTCCTGTGGGCATCCCTTCTGGGTGCCTCATGAGCTTGGCCAGCCATGTGTGTCCAGGACCTCCCCTCCCAGAAGGTATCTTCCCATTCTGGGGCTTCCCAGTCTTGGTCAGGCCCCACCTTCCCCACTTGCCTACCTCATCCTTTCCCCATTCCCGTGTGCAACTGCTCCTTCCTGTCTACGGCTCTCTATCGCCCATTCTCCCCCCCCTGCCACTGACAACCTCCCCCACACACCTCTCCATTTCTCTCGCCGTAGGGCACTGCGGCCTGGCCTGGTTGGCAGGGCCGAGGTTCCAGGCCAGGCCAAACCACATGCAGGTGCCCAGCACTGAGACCACCCTGCCTGGGTAGCAGCAGCTGGAGGAAAACCATGGACTCTCAGCCAGCCAGGCTCTTGGCCAGCCCAAACATCCAACAATAGCTGTCACAGATTGATGGACACCGACTCTGTGCCAGCTTTATTAATATCAGAGTCCATCCCCGAGTTCTGAGGAGCTAGTAGGGGTAGGAGAAGCAGGACACAGTGGGCAGGGAGGTATCAAGAGGCTGGCAGTTTGCATTACTCCTTTTGGGGGTCCCACTGCCTAGCGGGTAGAAGAAGGGTTCAGAACCCTCCTGTACCAGGATCATTTCCCTCCTGCATTACTGCAAGGGCCTCATGTCTGAACCTCCCTGCTTCCAGACTGCCAGCCCCCAACAAATCCACTCTGCAGCAGGAGTAGTGTGAGAACACAAATCTCACAAACGGCCTTGCAGATTAAACTCTTCAAGGGCTCTCTAAGCTCAAACCTCCGCAGGGACAAGGCTCTCCACAGTCGCTCCTTGCTGCCTCCTGGCCACCCCCACATGGGCATGAACTGTAGGCGACTTGTTGCTGGTCCCCACACATGCCAGCTCTGTCCCACTGTGTGTCTCTGTCCTCCACCACCTTAGCTAGAATTCACTCCAAGCTCCTCTTTTTCCCTTTTGTCACAAGGCTAACTTCTCTCGTCCAGCAGAATTTCCACCTCAGGTGACATCTTTCCCAGAAGCTTCCCCAAGGTCTCTGTGACCCCTGGGTCACCTCTCTGTCACATGATCTCAGCCCTCACCCCCAACCCCCATCCCATGCCTGCTTACTTTTGTATCTCCTCCCCATCTGGTCCATAAACTTGGCAGCATAGGATCACACCTTATTGGTCTAGCTCAGGATCAGATACTCATTAGCATCTTGGTGAATATTTGTGGGGTGAGTACAGGAGTGAATTTGAGGTGACTCTTGCAGAGGCAGCCATGCTCACCACTGTGACCACCATGGAGCAAGGGAAGCTGAACATGGGGTGGGGGGACAGAAGTATGCCGGAGGGATCCCAGTTGGCATTGGGACAGGGATCCCCTTGATGGCAACATGAAAAAGCAAGATATTCCACAAAACCTCAAGGTTGCAAAAACACTAGGCATGCCAAAGGAAGCATGCCTGTGAGAAGCCCCTCCAATCATAGCCTCCGGGTCACAACCTGGGCTGGAACCACCTGGAAGTCTTGGAGCGGCCATCCCTTGACCCTGAGTAATTCAGACTCAGAGTGGTGGCTACTGCTGGCATCAGTCTCCTCACTGCCCTTCCAAAGCCCTAGAAACTAAGAGCAATTAGTGGACCCCAAAATGAGGTCTCTCCTTGCTCTGGCATAAGTGATATTTTTGATGGCCCCTAGTCCATCCTGGAAAGCAGGCTCACCAACGGAGATAAGACCATTCTCTCTTCTCCAAGCCTCTTATCTCTAAAGCTGCACTTTAGAATCCCAGTGGACTTTCCTAGGCCCCGTGGTTCTGTCTGCATTACAGCTAGTGACATTCTTTCTGCTCTAATCATGAACTTGAAGCAGAGAGGTAGTGGAACATCTGAACCACTGGTAGGTCATTCGAAGGTCAAGAGGCTTAGCACCATATCTGGCAGGAACAACAGGTTCAGATCACTCACATTCACTGGAAAATTAGCCCCAGCCCCAAGGCCCCCCTGCCCCCACTCCAAGCTGTGACAGCAGGTGGACGGCCATACAGAGAAGGGGCCTTAGAGCAATCAGATGTGAAGGCTACATGTTGCTAGGGAGCAACCAGCAACAGCTGGCTGAGAAATAAGTTGTGTCCTTGGGAAAGCATGTTCCTGGCCACTAATTAAATGCTGCCGCCACATCTCATCCTTCAGGGAGCCGTAGAAATGTGCTGAATTAATGCAGCTGGGAGCAGCTAGGTTCACAAGCCAGCTAAGCCTCTTCCCGTCTGTGCAAAGGAAAGGCTCAGGGGGCAGGAATAAAGTTGCTAAGCCCCCAGGAGGCTGCACAGGAGAGAAAATCCAGGCTTCAGAACACTTAACTAGTTCAACTAGCCTAGAGTGTCTACCTAATACCAACTTTGCTGCTGCAGATGAATTCATTGGTTAAATACTTTTTTAAAAATCACATTAAATTCTATATCTGGGTATATGTCCAACATAACTGAAGCAGGATATCCAAGAGATATTTGTGCACCTGAGGTTCATAGTAGCAACACTATTCACAATAGCTAAGAGGTAGCAATAACCCACCGTCCTTCAGTGAACAGATAAATGTGATATATATGCAGGATAAAGTATTATTCAACCTTAAAAAGGAAGAAAATTCTGACACATTCCACAACATAAATGAACCCTTACTCTAAATGAAATAAGTCAATCACAGAAGGACAAATACTGTCGAATTCTACTTACATATGGTATAGAGGAGGCAAATTCAGAGACAGAAAATAGAATGCTGGTCACCAGAACTGGGCAGGGTTGGTGGGGGAGTGGGGAGTTTCAGTTCTGCAAGATGAAAAAGCTCCAGGGGCGATGGGTGTGGATCATACAGCTCTAGTGGCAGACCACTTGCTTAGCTCAGCACCCAAAACGAAGAAAAAAAAGTTGTAAAGATTGGTGGTACAAATGGTAAAAACTGAATGTTGTGTGTACATTTTTGATCCTTCTGCTAATATCTCAATAGCTGTTCAAGATATGAGATGACAAAGCCATGCTATGTCAGACTCTGAAATCCCCTGGACCGTATCCTTATCCTCTTTATGGGAAGACATTACTGGCTCTTGGTGGAAATTCATAATTATCCTGTTGATCTTATTATTTGGCCCATGCATACTTATTTGTTTCTTTGGCTTTGTCTCCTCCAGACTTAAAGCTATACGCCTATCCAAGATGAAAATGCCTGCTTTCTGTGGAGGGCCTTTAGATAGACCCTCTGCAGAATATCTCTGACTGCCGATCAACAACTACGACCCCTTTCAGCATGAAGAAGCAAGAGTGGTCATCGTTCATTATTCCCTCACAGAAGTTTGGGTTACTTCTTCAGAGAGGGCAATGCTGTAGGCAACTGAGTTATACAGAAATATTATAGGCAGTCAGACAAGGCTAGGCCTTCAAAGGAGCCAGTATGGACGACAAGATACCTTGCAACTGTGGGAGAGACAGGCACCTCCGCTGTGGGTCAGACCTCAAGACAAAAGATTAAACAAATGCACCCGTGTACCTCCCTAGAGATGGACAACAGGGACTGATATTCTAAATAGGTCTCGATCACTTTGAGAAAGCCAGGAAGAGTCACTAACCCAGTCCCCTACAGGAAAGCCTGTTCTGTGTTCACGTCTGCTTGCTACGTGACTCTCTTCCCCATTTGATCCCAATTTAATCAATTTTGTCTGAGCAATTGTACTCTGTAATTTTATTGGTTGATCATAGTTTTGCCCCACTTCATGCCCACCTGGCAAGTTCTCATGTTCCCTACCTTGGACCTACCTCACCTTGTGGATTTGCTCTCTAAAAATCCCTAGAAAAGGCAGGTTCCTTGGCAACCCACTCAGGTCCCCTTCTATCTCTCTCTCAGACAGAAGCATTCTTTCCCCAAAAGAATATATTCTGCTCTTTTTAAAAAAAGATTGGTGGTACAATAATGTGAATATACTGAACTGTAGACTACACTTAGAAATAGATAAATGTTAAATTCAATAAGATATATATATTCTTGAGAAGGGAACCCAGGGCTTCATGTATGCTGGTAAGCCCTCTACCTCTGAGCTAAATCCTCAGCCCTACCATTTAAAAAACTTTAAAAGTTTTTTTTAAATATACACTCATAGTGAAAAATGTTATAAAGATAAAAATAAGCTAAGTAGAGGCTGGGGATATAGCACAGTAGCACAGTGCCTGCGCAGCAAGTGCAAGGTCATGAGTTCGAGTCCCAGTACCAAAAAAAAAAAGCTAAGTAGTAAATGTCTGCATCCCTTATTTCGAGGCCCATCTTGCAGAGCTAGCCACATTAAATAACCTCCAAAGTCCTTCCTATAACTCAGTGAGCATATATCTATTTGTATCTATGCCGATTTCAACTTCAGTACAAAGTGTAGCTGGTTTTCACTTCCAACATAAAAAAGCACAGCACTAAACAGTTCTTCAATTAATATGTCTCCGAGAGCTTTCTACGTAAATATATACAGATTTGCCTCATTATCTTTAACAGCTGTATCAGACCCCATTTTATGGATGTTTCATGATTTCTTTAGCCTGGCTTCTCTTGATGCACATTTAATAGTCATTGCTTTTTCATAATGAAAATGTTGGAACGAACGTACATCTTGTTCACATTTGCAAATGTTTTGCCTTGATACATGTTTAGAGTTAGATTTTAATTCCATTAAACACTACATATTTATCGTCATACTGCTTTTTTGTCTTTAAAGAAGTCTGAATCAACATATTCCTGTACCAACAGTGAGTGAATCGTACACACTTGTCACCATCAGGTCAGCAAATGTTTTTAATCTTTGCTAATCTGAAGGGTGGGAAATAAATACTACAAGAATCTTTCAGATAATTGTTGACCACATGAATTTTATTTTATCTCTAAACACCATGTTCATCGTATTCTTTACTCATTTTTCTTTTAGATGGCTCATATTTTATTATATATTTATAAACTGTTTTAACTAAGGAAATCAACCCTTTGATAAATGTATTGTCATTTGACATTTGACTTTGTTTTGGCATGTTTTGCCATGCGTAAGTTTTCACTTGTAGGTTTTCCTTCCTATAGGATTTTCCCTCCTACCTTTCTTAGAAGGGGCTTCCTTGCTACAAAATCACAAACAGAAATCTCAAAGACTATGGCACTGCAGCTATCACAGGTCCACTTTGTGTTCCTCATCTTTTACTGAACTTGTGCCTTGCTGCTGCCCCTCCCTGAGTCCCCACCGTGAGACCCATGGAAATGTTCCCGGATTCCGCTCCAGCTTTTCCCATTCTGCCTTTTTACAAAACTCTACAGTATTTTAACACAATATTTCTCAGCCTTCTAAACCCATCCCCACTTCAACAACCTGGAAATCTCATGTCTCTCCAAGATTTTGAGGAGATGAGTCCCAAGTATGAATCATTGGTCTTCTTTATAACCTCACTGGAGATTTTTTTTCTCAAATTCTGATGTCTGTCACGTGAAAACTTATAAATGTTTCATTTTCCCCAAACTGCCTCATTAATTTATTTTTCAAAGAAACTCCTCTCAAAGTCCTCATGTGCCCACTATGTCAGACTTACCCCTACCTATTCTGAGTTCAAAATAATTTTTTTAACATTCACTTCTACCCTACTTGAGGTACAACAGAAGACAAACAAAGCTCTATACAATATGTTTGGTAAGACAGAAATTAAAAATATATATCCTAAATAACATTTTAAAATAGAAAAGGATTGACCTCAAGAGAAAACAAGCGAGAAGTAGTTTATTTTGAGTAATATATTCTTCCTGGAGGGTAGATTTCAAACCTCATATCCCCAAGAAAACTTTGAGAGAGTATGGGTACGAAGATGAGTTGAAAATTATCTTTCTTTGCTTCTTTGAGCCTATTTGAAATATTCCCATTCTTCAATTTTTTCTTTCTTTTATTAGAAATGTAGGCCCCTCTCTACTCCTTCAACAATTAAAACTAAGAGGCAATCTCTTCTTGTAATCTTAGGAAGTTAACTAATAAATTTAGAAGAGAAACAGGATTTGGAGACCAGATATCTGGCCTCAGGAAGCAGAAGCACCAGGACAGAAGGGGCCAAGCTGCATGGGGCCGGTGGCCCACTTCTGCTCTCCAGAGTTGATTTACGCTGCTGCGGGGCTGCAGCTTCAGACCGCCCTCCTGCAGGGGGCACTGTAAATGCAGGAGACAGAACTCTAGCATCAAATTCTTGATGAGACAGCACAGGAACCAGCAGTGGGCTTCTACACAAAAGCACTGTAACACTCAGATCTTTATTGCCAACTCTCCACGCAGAGATTGGTTACCTAGTTTCTCTACTAATGGCAAAACAGGTGAGCAAGAGGCAAGGGCCTCTTCCTTTCAAAAAGAGGGTGATGGATATTTGGATGCGTTATCAAATTAGAAACTCAAGGGGCTATATTTGTTCATTCATTCATTCAGATTGTTATTTATTTAGTAAGGATTGAGCCCAGGAGCTTGGCATGGGGCTGTATCTCTAGCACTTTTTATTTTGTATGTTTTATTTTTGAGACAGAGTATGGCTAAGCCATTAAGTTCTCCAGGGTGGGTTTGAATTTTTGATCTTCCTGCCTCAACCTCCCAGGATTAAAGGTATTTGCTACTGTATCCGACTATGTACACATTCTTATATTCCTAGCCCCTGGCCCTTAGCAGATCCTCAATAAATGTTTAATACACGAATGAAAAAATAAGCCAACATATTAATGTTCAGGAAAATGAGAAAGCATATGGAAGATATTATCACTGTTTAAGAAAAGATATCTTTGCTGGGTCATTCCCTATAAGAAGGGAACAGATAGATACACAAACACAAAAATATCAACTAATGCTTTTTGATAATCAATAATATACCAGTTTAGGCCTATATAAATTCAAAATGTAAATGAATTCTGACACAGGCTGTACTAATGTCTACTTGTCATTAACTAATAATGTCACTTGGAGCAAACTGCTTAATGTCCCTGAGGTCAGTTTTCTTTTCTGCAAACCAAGGATAATCCTGCACTTTTCAAATATAAGATGCCATATCACAAAACACACACCACTATTTATGTAGGTCTTATACTGTGCAGACCACAAATCACCTCCCAAACACAACAGCTGAAAACATTTATCACATCACACAAGTCCTCAGAGCCCCCGATCCAGGAGTGGCTGAGCAGGGTGGCTGTGGCTTAGGGCTCCTGGGTAGGTCAGACATCTGGAGGCTCAGCTGGTGCTGGAGGATGGATTCCCAGATGTCTCCCCAACATGGCTGTTGGTGGGAAGCCTCAGTGCCTGGACAAGAGAGTCTTTGTGATACAGCCCTGCCTCCCATGTGTTTATTGATCACCAAGACCAACCCTGATGCATGATGGCCATTTTGGAGGCCGACTGCCACAATGTGCCACCAAGAGAAAGGAACCCAGACAACTAAACCAGGGTAACGCTTTCTTATGCCTTGCAATTATTTTTGTGCTGTATTTGCCATGCCTTTATTTCCTGATGCTTTGACTTCTTAGAGCCTTGCTGATTCTGGAGGGATGGGCCCCGCAGGGACAGTGTCCAAGTTTGTTAATTCCTAGGGATAAAAAATACCCCCGCATCACCAAGTCTTTCATAGAATTATGGGAATGAATCAGAGCCCACACTCTCAACCACCTGTTTAAGGGCCTTTTCCTTGGGCCCAGTCACCTCAGGGCCAGGTACCAGGCTTCTGGGGACAACTTCTACACCCTGGAGCCCGCCAAAATTATTCACATTTACCCTGCTTGCCCATTCTTCCTGCGCACACCACAATAAAGGCTCCTTGCTATGTTTCCTCTTGCTCCCTTCCAATAGGCCAGATGCTTCCGCTGGGGCCGTGTGGCCTTTCTAAACCACAAGCTTCTTCCTTCACGACAATCATTTGTATGTCTTACTAGACCTGGTGAGGACAAATCCCAGTACCCTTAAAACATACTTTTTCAAATAGCATGTTAGGCCTTTTTTAGATTTCGAGGCCTGGTGAAGAACACCCAGTTTCATCAGCATTTCCTATTTAAACTCATTTCATTTTTTCCTCTATTGGATCACATGTCCATGGGAGTTCATCAGCTCCTGCTCAAAGTCAGCAACAAGGTTCTGACAAGTCGATTCACACCTCAATGACTAGTCCTGTGCTTTGCAGGAATTGGTCACACTAGGCCTCTCATTGTGTGAAAGCTTCCATTTTTTTTCTGAAGGGTGGGGGTGTTTCTCCTTCATCTTGCTGCCCTGTTGGATTTTAACCTAAAATTCTTTTGCACCCATCTCAGCATGTCAGTAAAATGCCATTTACTAGGGGGTGTCTGTCTTTCTTCATTTCAACAAGCACTTGCTCCCCTGTTGCATGAGGGACGGCCTTGTGTTCATCCCTCCAGCAGCAAATGCATGCTTCACTGACATTAGCATCAACCCACTAGGCACAGGCTCTCTCTGTGCCTTTCTGAGTGCAAAATAACCTTTCCCTATAATGCCACATCATAGTATAGCCTTCTGGAAGATATCTTTAAAAGCACCTTTGCTGAACACCTGCAGCACCTACAATCACATTACTCATCGGAATGCTGGCCGTGGGAAGGGCCTGCCCGCTCTGCACATGCACAAGTGACAAGAACAGTTATGTCATAACTGCTGCCTGGCTGGCATCGATAAGACACCAATCTGAAGATAGACTCCAAGTTTTTGAAAGTGCGTTTCAGAACTGATGACATGCCAATACCTTCCTAGGTAAAGTGCTTAGCATGGCTTCAAGCTATCAATAAAATTCATCAACACCATGATACCAAGCCCTGAGCAAACAAAGCTCCCTTCAACCAATGGGTTAAGCCACAAAGAGACTTAGAAGTGTTCTGGTTGTCTCAGACTTGAGTAAGGTGGAGACAGAGGCCGAGGCAGAGCCTGCCTTTGGTGGGTGGTTAGGGGTTGGGCCTGAAGAAAGGTCAAGGTCATGTCACTTGGTCACCAGGAAATGAAGTATTAGTAGGGCTTTATGCTGTCTCTGAGACCATAAAGGGACAGAAGCTTCCATACAGGGTGAAAGGAAGAAGACCACTAGCATTTGTTGAGCACCAACTATCTTAAGAGCTTTAATACTCGCTTTGTGCTCACATCAACCCTGTGAAGTAGACAAATCTCAATCCCTGTTTTACAGAGGAGAAACTGAGCCTCAGTTATGATCAAGCCCATAGTTGCACACTGTAGTTGACAGGGCCAGGGCTTGCGCCAGACCGCACACCCAAGCCAGAGCTGTTCCCGTAATTCTATGAGGCCATCAGGCGTAAAGCCCAGTCCTGCTGTGCATCTCTCTGCCTTCTAGAAGGGTAATCAAATGTTGTGTGATGGAGACAGCCTTTAGCATTTTCCTTTTTAAACCGCAGAGCGTTACAGTCATAAAGGGGATATATTGAGCAAATTAATGTTGTAAACAAAATTGCCCCCTGGAACATCAGAATCACTTAATATGCTCAATTGCTTTCCAAGCACGCTTTGCAGAGGGCCGTTATGCTGATTACCAATAATTATAATCTACTCATTAAAGAATGTCCCTAAGGGCTTCTACAATGGAACACTTCATTGCCGAATTTAAGTTACTGTGTGTACTCGAAAATAATGAAGCTACCGTTCTTTTAAAAATTATCTAATTTAGGCTTTTCACTCATTTGTACTGTGCTGTGTGAGGGCTCTGAATGAAAGAGATTTGTTATATTTAAATGGAGTCCTTCTCTCAAAGGTCCAAAGCAGCCATCCTCGACACTGACATGGAAGCTCTCTGTGCAGGAGAGATGAGACGGTGCAGGGAATTTAGAACCAAAAGACAGTCCCTGAAGTCTGCTCCTGTTTTTCTTAAACATTTTAGTTCCAAAGAACTTGCTTCTCCAAAGGTTCTTGAAATTCATTAGGCACTTGTGGAGAGAAGATACCAGAATTTACTGAGAGATACCTCAAATCCTTTAGGAATACAATATACATAAACACACATAGGGGTTGAGAACTTAACATAGGTCAAGGATGCACTGGGCTGATGCTTTATCTCCCATTTTAGTAAAATCCTCACAATTGCAAAAAATACTCGGGTCAAGCCGGGTGTGGTGGCACATGCCTGTAATCTCAGTACATGGGAAGCTGAGGCAGAAGGATATCCACAAGTTCGAGGCCAGCCCGGACTACACAGTGAGTTCAAGGCCAGCCTGAACTACATAGTAAGACCCTATCTTAATGCCCCTCTCCCCCACCAAATAAAGATTACTCCGGGCAGCTCAAGCATGGCTGCAAGAGGCTGTGGGATAGTCAGGAATGGTACAGAAATCTAGTAAGAGTCCTAGCATCATTGGGTTTCAGGAAAACTAAACCTGAACCTAGAAGGCACCCAGCCAGAAATCTTCCACATGAATCTTCCACAGGAACCTTTCCTCTCTTTGCATCTATTAATTTGCTTTCAACTCTAAGAAAGAGACAACTCAACTCAAAGAGGCTTAAAAAATAAGGACATTGACTGTTTCATGGAACTGGACATCTGGATGCAGAGTGGCTGTCAGGGTTCCACGCTCCAACTCCCTATTCTTCATTCCGCATCCAGGTCAGCTTTATCCTAAGGCTGGTTATATTTTTGAGTATGGTCATGGGGCCTTGGATAATAGAAATGCAGGCTACATGTTTCCTCATTGATACTCTCAAAAGAAAAATATTCTCATTGTACCACAGACCTGATATCTTTACCTCCTTGTATCAGTGACCTGAACCAAGACACATGATAAGCTTTCACACTGACTGGTTTTGGCCTAGGATTCTGTTTTCGTCACTAGCAAGAACTATGGGACCGTAATGATCGGTTTAGACTGCTCACAGCACAGCCCAAGAGTGTAGTCAGATATGGGGTAAGGGTAGAAAGGGATGAATAAAAAGAAAAACTGAAAGGAACGCCCACATTCTTGGCTCAGGTAAATTGGTATAGATATTGACACCAAATGGGACACCTTGAGGGAAAGATGGTGAGGGTCAGTGTGGTTATGCTAGTTTTTTTTATTATTATTTTTTGGTACCAGGAATTGAACTCACAACTTCATGCTTGCCAGGCAGGTGCTGTGCCACTGAGCTAAATCCCTGGCCCTGCTATGCTGTTTTTTAAATACCTGTTATATCCAAATGAAGCTTCCACATAAGTTATAGAGCACATGAGCCCGAAGTTCAAGGAAGGGGTCAAGGCTGGAGTTACAGCTTTGAGAGTCATCAGTACATAGGCAGAATTTGAAACTATGGGAATGAATGAAATCAACTAAAGAAAGAATATAGAGAAAAAGAAATGAGAATCTAAGGCTGAGGGCTGGGGCATCTCAACAGCTAAAGGTAAGCAGACATCAAGGAGCCAGCAGGGGGAACCAAGAAGTAACAAGGAGGAAGAGAGAACCCAGAAACAAGTGATATCCTAGAAACCAGGAGAACCAAATGTTTCTGAATACAGAAAGATATCAACTCTCTAATGCTGGGAAGTTGAATTAAGAGAGGGACAAGAGGGGACCATTGTATAGTCTACAGTTTCAGTGGAATGTTGAGGACAGAAACTTCTCTGATGTGGATTTGGAAAAAATGGGACACAGGAAGGTGAAAACACCTAGACAACTCATTTGAGAAGTTTTGCTGTGGCCGGGCGTGGTGGTGCGCATCTGTAATCCCAGCACTCGGGAAGCTGAGGCAGGAGGATCGTTGCAAGTTTGAGATCTGCCTGGGCTACAAAGTGAGCTCAAGGCCAGCCTGAACTGCATAGTGAAACCCTGTCTCAAAAAGACCAGAAAAAAAAAAAAGAAGTTTTGCTGTGAAAGATAGCAGAGAAATGGACAGTCACTGAAGGCAAGGGAGAGCCCACAGCAGGCAACTGTAAAGACCTACTGTCCTAGAGCAGTGGTGGCAAACATGCAGCATGCATGCCACAGAGAGCTGTTTCTATCACTGAAAGCTCAGAAAGGTTCGCCATCACTCATATCAGTATGCTAACGGGGAGGACCTATCACAAGAGATGCTATGCAGGAAAGGAAAATAATCATAGGAACAAAGTTTAGTTTTTCAAAATGTCAAAAGGAGACAGGATTCAGAGGCCAGGTAGAAGTTGCAGTGTTTCAGAGAAGTAGGCATATTTTATTCCCTGGAACAGGAGGAAAGGCAGGAAACAAGTGCAAATGCAAGTCACACAGTCAGCTTTACATTGCAGGGACAAAATACCACAAATTAAAGAAGAGGCTTACCTTCAGCCCATAGCTTCAGCCCACAGTCAGGGGCTCCCAGGCAGAAACACAGCGGAAGCGTATAGTGAAGGAAAGCTGATAAACTCATGGCAACTGGGAGGCAGGGAGTCAAAAAGAAAGGGGCCAAGGACCAGATACAGTCCCCAAGGACAAGCCCCCGACCCACTTCCTCCCATGAGGCTCTGCCTCCTACTGGCCCATTCCAATGTGAATTCATCAGTGAGATAACTCCTCATCTGGATTATGGGCTAGCGCCTCATAACCTAAATACCTCTCCAGGGGTCTCTTAATCCGATCAAGATGACAGTTAAGACCAACAGGCGCACACAGTAAAGGCAAGGGAAAGGAATTCTCTGATTATTTCTATTTCTGTCAAAAAGGAGATGGCAAGGTGACCAGCTGAAAAATGGGAATTTGAAAGAGAGGAAGGTGAGGGTGGAAAATAGCAGTCTCAGGAAATGGGAAAGTAAATTGGCCAGAAGCGTGTGTAAAGAGTGCTCAGCAGCGCTGAGTGCCCGTTTTAGGTCTGCAGTCACGGATTTAAGAACAGACCTGGTTTGTCTGCAGCAATTTTCAGGTGTTCCCAGACATGCAGAGTTGAGGTTTTTCTAAATGAGTATGAAGGAGGCAGAGCAGCAAGGATGCAAAGGATAACTGCAAGGGAGGGTCACAGGGTAAGCCATGCACCCTAGGCTAAGGAAAGCGGAGAGGCCCTGAGGGTGGGTGACAACTAAAGCAGAAGCTCCCATCCTAGCAAGAGCAAGAGCTGCAGTGGGATACACTGAGCAAGTGAGAGGTTGCTGGGTCGGAGCTGGGCAGTAGAGATGATGGGAGATGGAAGATATAACCAGAGGAATGTGTGACTAAGGTGGAAGGAAGCACAAATTAAGTCTCAGAGAAGCTAAGGAACTCAGCTGGCCAACATACAGCTCACGGGCAGAAGGGCCAGAAGGGCCAGAATTCACTGAGGCCTGACTAACCTCACCACTGCCAAGTCTTCAATTACTTACTGAAGCGAAGTGCTTTATACAGGGAAAAGCTGTTCACGTGACTCACTTGCACTCCCTCGCTCTGATCTCTTCCCTGGGAACCATTCTCCATACTGCTGAGTTACCTGTGTGAACCTCCCATTACCCCTTCCTCCACATAAAGCCCTAGCGCTGTGCACACCACCTCTCTTCATGATCTCCCCTCAGCCCGCCTGTCAGGCACATCTCCCTGTCCCCCAACCCTAGCTTATGCTGCGGCCTTATTAGATCACCCACCATGATCAACCTCAGCGGTCCTGTTCATGATTCTGTGCCTTTGAGTGCTCTCCTTTAAATAGCCTCAACCTGGGTGACACAACACACTCCCATTTACCCAGTTCCAGTGCCCCTTTCCTGGGATACCTCTCCTTCTTTGCCTCACCTCCATCTCCCTCCAGGGTACTCGGAGAGCCACTATTAGAGCTTTTACCAAGTTGTATTTGATGATCCTTTAGCATCCTAACACAGTGTCTGCCTAACTCAGAGCAGGTGCTCGTATCTTGTCTTGCAGGCTGAGAGAATGGATTCAGCTGTTCAGTACTGAAGAGGATCAAATCAGCCAAACTATTTTTGTGGGGCTCAGCATCTTATATCACGTCTTCTGCTCCCAAAGGAAGTCAGGACAGTGGAGGAAATAAGGCATCCAGCTGTTTGCATCCATAGCTCCTTTCACAGCCTACTCTGGAACCCAACATCTCAAAGCTGCCTGCAAAGGCAGATGTTGCTAAACAAGTTGACTACATTACTGGAGGACTCAGTATGCTGATGAAATGTAAACAGTCTGACAAGCCCCCTGGAAGAGACTGGTTGAGAATGTAACAAAGGGCTGAGGGCTAAAAGCCAGCAGGTATCTGTAGGACAGCTGTGACAGCCCAGCCATCCCCGGACAACCAGCGTGATCTCTTTAGGGACACCTGGAGCTTGCCAGCTCCCCCTACCCAAAGGACAGTACGTGCTACACAGTGCTTGGCTCTGCTATGGCCGGAGAGGGCTGCTCGGTCTCCCACCTGCCCGACACAGATGGTGCAGACTCGAGCATGCTTCCACATGAGACTGTGCAATTACACCGTGCTCCCCCAGCTGTGACAATTACCAGGCAAAAACCCTCGGGACGGCAACAATGCTGGCAGATAGCTGTCATCCACGCTGGCACTCACTACTCAGCGCCCTCAGGAGCAGCTGCCGTCTCTTCCAATCCTGCTTGGAACCCAAGTACTCGAAAAGCATCGGTGCAACAGGAACACAAGACACTTATCAAATGGGATATATTTAAGTAAGAAAATACCAAGGCTTTAATTATTTCTTATAAAGACAGCCCTGCTTACTAGGTAAAAGGTGAGGACATACACAGCTCTCGTGTGTAAATGAGATTTACCTGCTTCTGGCCGCAAACCATAATGCCAAGGAAGTGAGATGAAGGAGGCAAAGGTGTAATGCTTTTATCTCCACAGCAATACAATGCTAAACACAAATTAAGTGGATTTAATTAATGCTGAGCATTCCCACAGGGAAAAGACAAGAGGACCTTATATTGACCGGCAGTAGTACTGTTTACAACAGAAGTCTCATTAGGTCAAGCCACTCGCTCCTCTCTCTGGTAGGCCAGCCTGGAACCCACAGAGGGGGCAGGAGGTACATCTGCCCCAGAGTCCACTGAGAAAAGAAGCCGGCAAAGTCGTGCAAGGTCAGACAGCCTGGCTGTGATGAGGCACCTACGTGCAGCAGTGTCGCATGTGGAAGTTGACAACATACTCCGCGTTAGTCCTCTGTACGGAAATGGCAAAAGGCTCAAAAGGATGAAAGGTGAAGGCAACGAGGCGACGCACTGTGTGGTTGATGGGGCGGCCCAGTAAGCCAGCCTGGATCTCAAACTTGAGCAGCCCAGAGTCGCGGGCATAGAACCTAAACAGGAAAAGGAGACAGAAAGAGAGCATGGGGTTGATACTCATCACCACCTTGAAATCTGAACAGCAAAGAAGTGGCAATTCATTATTTTAACTAAGAATCTTACCGTACATCAGCCCCCAGTTAGCAGAACTCTAATCACCCCAGTGCCACCAGTTCACTTTGAGACAGTGATTATGAATTTTAGTACGTGGTCCTATGTCACTGGTCATTTCTCTCTCCCAAGATGACCCTTAGTTATACCCTAAGTTACAGCCTCCTCACTTTCATGAGTTCCTGTCTAATGAGTGTATGAGCCAAAGCTAGACATGAGGTACAACCCACACATTGAAGGCATATGTACAATTTTAAATTTCCTGATAGCTACATTTTAAAAAGTTTAAAAAAGTGATGAAATTAATTTTGATAATAAATTTTATTTAATCCAGTATCTCCAATACATTATTTCAACCTAAAATCAGTATAAAATTATTAATGAGCTATTTCACCTACCTTTTTTTTACTAAATGTCTGAAATCTGACGTGACATTTGACCACATCTCAACTCTGACTCCTCTCATTTTAAGTGCCCAACAGCCACGTGTGGCAAGTGGCCACCATATAGGACAGTGTGGCTCCAGGCCCATTTTTATGTCTTCATACTCAAGAACAAATTCTTTTGGAGGTTCTTTTACATTCACAGAAACAAAACACTAAGTCATTTTTAATTTTTCATCTACTGAAGTGAGACTAAAGATACTATCACATATCCCGCTACTCACACACCTTCTCTCATATGCAAAGTAAACGACCTGTGTTTGGAGGAACTAGAGATGACTAGCAGGCTGGGGCTGAACTGGGAGCAAGTTCTAGGACATGGACAGTCCTGAATTACTCAGCTCTATAATTTCCACTTTGGAAAACAAATATACAAGCAGACAATGAAATAATCTTATTCCTCAAATTCATATCCTCAGAATCTAAATGAAATAGTGACATGATTAAAAGTGACTATGAAAATCTGAGTGCAGTGTCACACACCTGCAGTCCCTGGTACTTGGAAGGCTGAGGCAGAAGGATCACTTGAACCTACAGGTTTGAGATTAGCTTAAGTCAACAGAGTGAGACCCTTTTCCTTTTCAAAGGAAGAAAAAAAAGATGGCTACTATAACATTCACTCTAATGTAAAAAAATCCATAAAAAAGAAATGGTCGGTAATAGAGGAATGGTTAGATAACTTATGGCACATCTACTTAATGGGATAATATGCCATCACTAGGTCTATAATTGTGAAAATGACATAACAAAATGGAAAAACATTTATATAGTAAAAGCAGGGCAGCAACTATGACACTAAGATAATTACAACTATATAAACAGGTGTATTGACAAAGACTAATAATAAAAGGGCTAGAGTAATGGAATTACCTCCTCAAATGCCTACATTAATATACCTACACTTTGCATTTCAATTAAAATAAGAAAGAATTACAGGAAAGCCCCCTTTAGTCATAGGCAATGGTATTACCAGATGTGTTACTCAGGCTCATCTTTTCGAATAAGCAGGCAGGGAAGTCAGAAAGGATAGAAATGTATTTCCAGCTACTGAGTATCTCAGATGAGGCCCATTATGTGCTTTTATGTATAAAAAGCACATTTACCCTCCCTACACAGTCGTGGACACACAAGAGCTGAGCATTTCACAGGAGCTGTCTGCACTTCTAAGCCTGTGTACGGCGCCTGGGAGATGAGAAATACGGGACTCAAAGGACAGAGTCCAGATCGTGGGGATACCACCGGAGGAACAATAATCTCACTGCTGGAAAATAAAAGGGAAGCAGAATCCAGAGAACAAATAAGATTGCAAGGAACTATGATCAAACACCAATTCAGGAACTCTGCTTAGATCCTATATAAGAATATTTACAGGACAACAGGCAGAGGTGAAAACTGGCTATTTGGTGGTATTAGTAAGTTTTGATTAATTTTCTCAAAGTAGCATGATATGTTGAAGAATTTTTTTTTTTTTTTTGAGACAGGATCTGGGTGGTTCAAGGTGACCTTGCGCTCACTATGTAGCCCAGGTTGGCCTGGAACTCACAGCAATTCTCCTGCTTCAGTCTCCCAAGTGCTGGGATTACAGGCATGCCCCTCCATGCCTGGCCTGTTAAGGAATTTTGTTGTTGCTTTTCTTTAGGTACTAGGGATTGAACCCAGGGCCTTCACACTGACCTAAATTCCTAGGCTTTCTTCATTTTCTTCTTTTTTTCTTGAGGTAGGGTCTTGCTAAGTCATCCTGGTTAGAGCTGAACTGGGAATACTCCTGCCTGAGCCTCTCAGCATGTTGGGAGTACAGGTATGTGCCACTACATCCTGTTTGTTGTTGCATTTTAAAGCTCTTGTCTTTTAGGAGTTCATACTGAAAAATTTACAGGTAAAATGCTTGGATAACTGGGATTTGCTACAAAATAATCCAGGGCAGCAGTGCGGAAGGAAGTGGTGTGGTGCAGAGAGGGAACAAGACTGGGCAACAGCTGATAAGCAGTGACACAGACGGCGGTCACACTCTTCTATTTTCCTGAAGTTTAAAACTTTCTATGGTGAGAATTTCTTCCAATTGGTGTTTGGAATGTGACTGCAAACTCCCAAAGGAACGATGACTAACTGTATACAGTATGTTACACAGACCTATTTATTTATATACTTATTATTTATTTATTTTTTGAGACAGGGTCTCACTACGGAGCCCAGGCTGGCCTCGAACCCATGTGATCCTCTTGCCTCAGCCTCCTGAGTGCTGGGCTGACAGGGGTACACAGACCTATTTAATGCAAAATGAAGTTGAGTGATGAACGACATCTACTCTAAGGATCTAATCATCAGCTTCTGTGTGCATAGGGTTCCAGGAACACAAGCCTCTCCTCACCAGGCAACCCCATTAGCAGCAATGGTGCCAGCTCCTCCTCTGCACAGCTAGCACAGCATGGGCTCCAGGTGTGGAGACAGGAGGGTCTGCAAACAACCAGACTAAGAGGACTAAGAGGTTGGCCTCCAGGTCCCAGCAAGCAACTCAGCAGTCCACACTCCACCATCCCTCCAAGAAAGGAAGCACGGCTCTTGCCTAATTCTGCCTACTTTGCAAGCTATCTCAAATATTTTTTCTACTAAGTAACATGAGAGATGAAATAGTTGAGTCAGATATCATAATGAAATCTTAACGACAAAACTATTATACAATGGTATTAGATTATTAAGGGGAAAGTACTACTTCTTTCCCTCGCTACCTTTTAAAAGGACAAAACACCTGTCTGAATTAGATGTTCTAGTGGGAAGCAAAGAATAGGAGTAATTAATTTCTGAGACTAGTATCTCAGTGACCAAAGCACTCACCACATCATGGAGACAACCTGCCCTTTCAGTGCAGAACCTGTCTGGGAAGACAGGGCAAGAAAGCAGGCTACCCTGAGCCCTTGTACAGTCTGCGGCTGAGGCGGTGACACAGTACCTGATAGGGTGGTCTCCACAGGTCTTGGGTCGCTCCATGACTGACACCCACTTGTCATCGTAGCTGAAGAGGGACAAGTCCAGGTAGGGGCTGCCACTGTAAGACTGGGCACTGATGGGGAGCTGACCCAGCAGCCGGCGTACCGCCTCTGTGTGCCCGCCATACTTGGCATTTATAATCGTGTCTTTGAACCTAAAACAAAGCACCCATGAGGAAGGCTTTCTCCGCAGCTGCCTGGGACTTTAAATTGAAAAACCCACATATAAACACCGCTGGTTCTGTAAATAAAGATTAACCCAGGAATTGAATGAAGACAGAACTCTTTTATACATCGGAGTTTAGGTAGCTACAGACACTCTTAAAATGCAGGAAACAGAAATGTGAACATTAAATTACCATAGAGAAGTTCCCACAGACTCCACAAACAAGTTTAAGACAAATGTAGCTGTTCTACAACAACTATTTGTACTCTTTGTTTTTTATAACAGCTCAACTAGGAGAAGAAAGTCAAGAGCTTACATTCCTCAAATAACAGACTGAATTAGGAAGCACTGAAGGAACATAGGAATCCGGAGCAGAAGCCACCTCTCCGACTTTTCCTGGGATCGGTTAAGAGCCCACTTCCCCCAAACCCTGGGACAAACTACTCATTCAATGTTTAGGAAACAGCTACCTACAGAGAACTGCAGAAACACCAGGATCTGGAAGAACAGTGACAGACACAGAGTCGCATATCTGCCCCACCCACTACTCTATCAGAAGAAAGCACTCAGACAGGCGGACGAATCTCTGCACACATCCAGTCCTCTCTTGTCTAAGACAATGAAAACCTAATGGGAAACTACAATTTCCAAAGACTATATAGTAGCAGGAAAAATGTTAATCATAACAGCAAGCAAAAGAAGTGGGCTGTATAATTCTGCCTATAAGGTAAGATTAAAAACACAAAGAAAATAAAAACTTAAAAAAAAAAAAAAAAAGACTGCCAGAAATATGTTAAGATATTAATAGCTGTGTTTGGGTAAAAGAGATTTTGGGTTCTCCTCCTATATTTTCTTAGGAAATGAGGAACTTTAATTATGATGTGTATATAGTGATCAGCTTGCAAAAATACCTAAGAGTTTAACAGTTGGCTCTCACGAGCCGGCGTGAGCCGCCTCCAGTAAGCACCGGATGGCCTGGCAGTCTGGGAAGTCGGGTCTTTCGGTACGGAGAAACTGCTCCTTGGGCTCCCTCCCCTGTGTTTTCCCTATTGGTGCTTCTGGAATTAGCCACACATTGGCTTTCATGGACAGGTCCTCTAATTTTTCTTTTTATTGTTCATTTCTCATATCTTTTATTCTATTTTCATATAGAGTTCCTCAAATTTATCTAACACATTTTAAGTTTCCAAAAGGTTTTCATATCTAGGAACGTTCCTATGCTTACACTGTGAGTCATTTCAGTAAATGGAGTGGCGTCTCTCTACTCTTCCTTCCTTATTCTGCTTAGTCTTGCTCTCTATTCTGATCTGTTTTTTTTTTTTTTTTTTTTTTTGTTTTTTCTTCCGGTACCAGGAATCGAACTCACAACCTCACGCTTGCCAGGCAGGCGCTGTGCCGCTGAGCTAAATCCCCAGCCCCTGCTCTCTATTCTGATGAAGTCTTACTCTCTTCTTTCCTCTCGTCCTCAGTGTCATTTTTTAAAAAAACTTTTGGACACATGGGGCTCATTTTCTTTTATTTTAATCAAAAGACTACCATAAAATTCAGCATTTTGAGCTATGTGTTCACAATAAATAAAAAAAATAATTTGACATATATACACTACTTTCAACAATGCAAAGTACGATACAGTATGATAGATACAGTAGTCAAAAAATATGTTAGGATACACTTCTGCAGGTGAGACGTGATTTTGATATGTGATTTTGAAGATAGGAAGAAACAATGTAAAATTTCCTATATAATGGGAATAATTTGCTCTGTATTTTCTATCTCAAATAATTTGAACACCAAACTACTACAGTATTTAGATTGCTTTGCCTGTACTTAAAATAGTGTTGTAATATTTTTTTGTGGCTCTGGGGATTAAGCACTAATTTTACTTGTAAATGTCAATGTTTAATATACACTAAAAATGGTGTCTTCTACCACCACTTAAAATTCAGTAATAATAGTTTAAAAACTTGAGAACTCAGTTTAAAAATATCTGAGGGAATCTATAGTTCTTCAGAATCCTCTGGTAGTATGAAGAAAAATTTTCCTTGAAGATCACAGAGCTAGAATATACCACCTTTCTCTTCAACCTTTACTCTCTCCTCCAGGGGCTAGCTTCTTGCAGTTTTCCTTAATTACAGAGGTATTCTGAAATACTTTTCAGAAATGTTTTGTCCAAGTCCTTCACTCATTCACCACACACCTATGAGCTCCTCCCACACAACAGACACTGGACTTGGTGTATCAGACACAGCAGTGAATACAACAAGTAAAAGTTCCTGCCTTCATAGAGCTTATCTTCTCTCCTGGGCTTGATCCTCACCACCACCAGAGAAAAAGAAAAAGGAAAAGAACAAGGTTGGGAGGACGGAGAAGAAGAAGAAAGAGGAAGGAGGAAGAGGAAGAATAGAATTCATTCCATAATGAAAACAGCAAAATCTGAGCCATGTTCTACTGTCAAAACTTCCATCCTGAATAGAGATGCTAATAAGGACATTTGTGCATATCAGAGAAAAAGGAAAAAGCAAATCAGTAATCTGAGTATCAACATTCTTCTATTTCCAGTCAAGTAGTCTTTTCGTATAAATATGATACCAGTACATTAAGATAGCTGCTTTACTCACTTTTCTCAACAGCAGTAATGCTTATTCTGATTCATCCATTCACGTGGTCTGGGCTGTCTTGGGACCCAGATTAAGGCTAGAACAATTTAGGTGTGTGAACTCCAAAGAGGCCCTTCCTGACAAGAGCAGAATTTAGCCCAAAGGAACCATTCCTTTCACAGTAGCCATTCGAACACAGTAATTATTAGAAGCTCTGGTTCAAAAGAGGACCTTGCTGACTGGTATTGTCTATTTAGAGTGGCCCAGGTATTTTGTGGAAGAATTCCAAGTGTCAGTATTTGAAAGTCTTTTCTTTGGGTTGGTCCATTTTCCTAGAGAAAAATCGCTCCTGCCTGGGGCTGTCAGCCCGCTGGATGCTGTACCTGGGAAGCAGGATGGGAGTCCTGCCCTGTGAAATGTCACTTTCATTTAATTCCTGTTTTTAGCATGATGCCTCTCATTCCACTCTCAGCTCTGTCTCATGAAACTGGTTCAATTTGTTGAAGGAATACACTTGCAGCCCTTTGCGTAGGAGGGCAAAGGACAGTTGCTTGGCTATTGTAGGTCTAGGCGAGAGATCTAAAGGACCTGATGGATACTTTTAAGAACTTACAAACCCTCCTGATTTCAGCCTACCTCACAGGTACCTTCAGAGGTACCCAGGCCTCCAACTTCCTGATCCTTTCCACAGTTGTCTGGCTTACGTGTGGAGGACCACCTGGACGACCCTCCTTGAAAGAAGAGCAATTATCTCCATTTTGGCCAAACCTGGCCCCATTTCCATGTACTGATTTGTACAGAACTGGCTAGCACTTTACCTTATTCCCTCAGTTGGCTTTAAGCAAAGCAAACCCATCTAACCAAGGTGCTGATGTGTACTTCCCACCATTCTCACAGTCACTTATCACCGAGCCATGCTCCCCTGCACGAATTAATAAAACCTAGGTTTGGCCCTGGGTAAGGGCCTCTGTTCCAGTTAGTCATCATACTAGCTATATTTAGGACACCCTTGGCTCCCCACAACTAAAAATATGCCTTAGTGTCTTTATTCTCACCACGGGTTGCACTAGAAGTGGTAGACTGAAATTGATTCACTGGAGTTCCAATAGCTTTTCCACGGGATTACAAATATAAACTTCCCAGACCTCAACAAGGTCTGGAAGGGCTTTCTATACTTACGAAAGGTGGGCTTATTTCTTGATGACTAAATTCTACAGCCCTCAGTCTGCTAGGTCACTTATCACTCATCTGTTGGCTTGTCAGCTCCCAAAACTTTATTAATATCTCATGTCTCCTTTTGTCTCCTCCCTCATTCTCTTTATTCTTATAGGTTTGGGCCTTTTATTCCTTATTGTCATTTTAGTCGAGTTTGCAAAACGAGAGATAAATACATGTGTTTAACATATCACATTTAACAAAAAATTCTAAAATTTTTTCCAAGTTTGTTGGTTTTCTTTT
>NW_004955416.1:16392379-16399625 GCF_000276665.1 Chinchilla lanigera | reverse complement strand
AATTATTTCCTTATTCTTTCAACAAATATTTAAGTGCTTGATAACGCACCACTAAAGACTAACCTTAGAACCCAATAAAGAGACACAGTATCTTTCTGCAGTTCACACATGGTCTAGGAGGAATCCAATACACAAACAATTTAATTCCACAGGTGTCAAGAGACAGAAGTTCAGGATGACAAACCGGGCTGGTTACAGTAACAGGCAGACCCAACCAAGGCCAGGTAGGCAGGGAGAAGAGAAAGGGTACTGGAGGAACAGCTAAACCCAACAAGTTAAAAAAATTTTTTTAAGACGTTAAGACTGCTAAGCCTGGAAGAAGAGCTTACCGGCGTTGGATCTGCCTTGCAAAATTGTTGCTCGAGGCTGAGCAAGGAAACTGGACCTCACTGTGCAGCGTAGCGTTGCGGAATAGATCACAGAAGTTCTCAAACAGCTCCAAAAGCTCATCTGACGTATTCTCAAACACAGCAATCACCTCAGTTGTCACCATATTGTACACCACAAAGAAAGATGCCTGCAGAAGAAGAGCAAGTGTTAAGGAATGGCTAAGTGTAAAGAATACTTAGGAAACAGCACTTGGCTTAAAATCCACACCACCCACATAAAACAAGTGAGTACCTCTGCTTTAGAACCAGGATGGAAGCACGGCTCCCAGTGGCCCTGGGACAGGAAGCATCAGAGGCTTTATCAATAGAGAGCCTCAGTGTTGACAGATTTCCCATTGTTTCTATCCGCTACAATTACCGAGTCGGGCGGCACATATGTATGAAAAGATTTTCAATGCATCAATTCAAACTGTGCAAATTCAATATTTTTCCTTCCAAGCATTTACTCCATACTTCTCCCTAACCCATCCTGAAATTTAAAAAAAAAAAAATACTTTTCTTAAAATGCCAGATTTAATTTTCTTTCCTGCTGAGAAAGTGATTTACAGCCTGGGGCTGCCTGTTGGCAAATGATTTTCTCTTGTATGTGTACAGTTGAAAGTTCAATTTAGGGGTATTTATTTTTCCCTCTTAATATTTCTAACATGCAGAGAGACATCTTAAGTACATTGTGTGCTAAAACTGCTCAGGCAAGTTGTATCCACGCAGGGTACTGCTGCTGAACAAATGAAAAATCAGAGAGGCATTTTCCATTTCTCTCTCCATAAATGTTCTTTCAGCCCAGAGTATTTGTAAAATACATTTGAGATTTAGAGCAATTAAGATCAGAGGGGGAACGTGAAAAGCATTCAGATGCCATAGGTGGCAGAGTTACTACTTTTTCTGAATGGGCCCTGGGGTGACAGCCCTCTTCCTTTAAACCTCCAATGCTCTACTCTGCCAGCAGGAAGCCCCAGGAACCCCTAGTCTTTATCACAGTGAATGTAGCAGTGTGAATTATTCTGCAAGCTCTCAACAGCACTCTAGAAGTTTTCAGAATACTGGGATTAGTACTTCGCCCTCCTCTGATTGAATTTAAATCTCCATTACCAATTTCTGGAGCCTTTTGGCCCACCTGTTGTATTAGTAATTAGTCCTTCCCAGAGCTCCTATTTCATAGCTTTTGCGGTCACCTGGAAATTAAATTTGGCTTTAAATTAAAAAGGCCAGAGAGCAACCTGAGAATAATACCCATAATGTTACCAAGGCTTTGTGTTTAGATGCACTTTTTACACATCGACCTTATTTGAACCTATCAAATTAAACTGAGGGAGGAGTGAGGAGGCCAACTGGGGCAGAAAGATTGGGTTTAGAGTTTCAAACTCAGTGACTAAAGGACAGAGCCCTCGTAGTATTTCTAGCTAAAACTTAATTGTAGCTACCAGAAAAAAAAGGTCATCTGTTAGCAAAAGACAAAGGGATAATCTCAAGTGCAGCGATCACAGACAACTTACTCCGTTTAAAAAAAAAAAGGTAATTGTAGCTCAAGCTTAAATAAAAATTGACTCATGTCCTCTCCATAGTCCCAGACATGGTTTAATTATATCATGGTTTTACTAAGATCTCTCATAATTATGTGAATATGAAATTACACAAACATTTACTAGCCTTGCCTCCAAGGCAGACTGGGAAATTAAGAACAGAAAGGGACAGATTTTTAAAGGACTTTTTTTTTTTGTTTTCTGAGCACTCGTTCTCATTGCCAGCACCCAAGCAGCCAGCTCAGTAAGCAGAATCTTGTAAAATCAAGGCAGAATTATTCAAAAATAGTGAAGCTTTGACCTTATAGCATCTGGGCTTCCATCTCCACAGTACTGAGAATGCCCCGAAGAAGAACAAGGTTGACAGTCACACAGGTGACTGATTATGCACCAAGGGCCTGAGATTTGCCTTCCACCTGTCCAGACCAATGAACGTGGTCAGAGAAAAATGAAGCTTATTTTAAGTTTGGGCCCTAGGACACCAACAATTTAGACTACATCAAATGTGTACTCCTGACAGTAGCCTAGTGGCCCCAGAGAAATCTTCCCATCTCCAAGGAGATAGACAGTCTAGAGAGCAGAATTCACTCCATACCTGAGACGGATCTGTGACCCGCAGTGTCACCACATCCTCACTTGTATACTTGATAAACAGATGGTTTTCATCCAGAAGCTGCATTTTCCACATGCGCAGCTGCCGCAGCTGGTCAAAGTACTGGAAGAAACGCCTCTTGGCCATTGCGCTGCCATCCTGTTCTGCCCGGCGCCATAGATAAACCAGCAGCCGGTGTTTCAGGGAGTTAATGAACGGATCTCTGAAGGGGTTGGCCATGCCTGTCTGACTGTCCCGCTGTACCTCGGGGAAGACAGCCGACACAGTGAGCAGGTCATCCTCATAGCAGAAGCGGCCAATGGTCCGCACGTCAATGAAAGTGCCTTCAGGGGTCACCTGGAAGACATGGATGGTCTGCTGCTGCACAGACAGGATGGCCAGGATGTTTTTATACAAGTACAGCCCTTGGTTGTGTGACAGGACCACTTTATCACATTTAAATGTGCGTGTATCACACAAGCGTCCAGTGTGAAGGTCAATGATATGCAGGGAATAGTCCTCTAGAGGGGACCGTGGGTTTGGGGTCACTGATTCACTGTTTCGATACACTTCATAGAAAGGAGGGTGAGGCTCATCCGGGAGGTAGGCTGCAGAGCCCACAATGACACAGCGGCAGTCATCGGTGAAGAGGCTACACTCCCGGTTCAGGTGCTCACCATTGGCTGCAACATTGGTAATGTGAAGCAAGACAAAAAAGCGTTCAAAGAGCCGGCCCCGGATGTTGACTGACCGTTGGTCATTGCCATTAGACAGGATCTCCCCCTCATATCCCTGTAGTAAGTCTTCTGCTGCCTGGCAACCCTGGTACTCATAGATTTCGAGGGAAGTCTGGTCAGAAGAGAAAGCAATAAAGTAGCGCCCATCAGGTGAGAATTTGCGTAAGAAACAAGGTGGCTTTTCAACGTTGACAACTGTGAAGTTGGGGAAGACATTCTGGTGAAACACTCGGACCTGGTGCCAGTGGGTACCTGCCTTGCCTGAACTGATCCGCCGGCGTTCCAACCGGTGAATGACATTCTGGTTTTGGATTCTTCGAGGTTTGATGGTAGAAACATGATGATCCATTATCACATTTCTGCATGGAAAATGCAGTACAAGTTAAGAGAATAAAAAAATAAATAAATGCATAAATTTTAAAAAGAAAGAAAAAATGTATATATCAAACATACTTCTCTGTTTATATCCTGACCCTAGGCATTCTCAACTTCACAGTAACCAGCATTTCTCTTTCACAGCTTATCAGGAAGTGGTGCTGACTTTTTTTTGGCGGGGGAGCTTTTTGAGCCAGGGTTCTGCTATGTATTTCAGGCTGGCCTTGAACTCATTGTGTAGCCCAGGCTGGTCTCGAACTCTCAGCGATCCTGCTACTTCAGCCTCCTGCATGCTGGGATTACAAGCGTGTACCACCACACCCAGCAACGCTGACATTTCTAAAGCTAGAAACAGGTGTGAGGAAAGGATGCAGTTCACAAAGAATTCTTTCTAAGCATGCTGAGAAAACAGGAATGGTCAACAGAATAAACATATAAGTGCCTCACATCTGAACAGTACAACAATCACATTCCATGTGCATTCATACAAACAAAAATATTTACTGGGCTTTTGAGATGGCCAGATTACCTAAAGCAATCTGCACCCAAAGCAATCCCTATAAAAATCCCAGTGTCACTTTTTGCAAAAATTGAAAAATTCATCCTAAAATTTATATGGACTATTAAGAGACTCCAAATAATGTTGAAAAATAACAAAAGTGGAGGGCTATACTGCCTGATTTCAAAATATATTACAAAGCCACAGTAATCTTAAAAGGCTGGTACTGGCAAAAATAGGCATAAGCCAATAGAACAGATAGCTCAGGAAAAACACTCACATACATGATTAATTAGCTTTGATAATGGTATCACTTAGCAAAGGACAGTTTTAAGAAATTTGTATATTCATTTGCAAAAGAATAAAGTTGGGCCCGTAAACCATTTACAAACATTAACTCAAGAAGGATTAAAGAACTAAACATTAGACCTGTAATTAAAATACTCCTAAAAGGAAACATAGCAGGAAGCTTCATGACATTGGATTTAGTGATGATTTTTTAGATAGGACACCAAAAAACACAGGCAACAAAAAATAGACAAATGGCAATACATCAAACTTTAAAACTTCTGTGCATCAAAAGACATACAGTGTTCTCAACAGTGAAAAAGCAACCTATAGAATAACAGGAATAATTTGCCAACAATATATCTGATAGAGTTAATATATAGATGCTAGGCATGATGGAGCATGCCTGCAATGCCAGCACTAAGAAGACTGAGGGAGTAGGACTGCTGTGAGTTCAAGGCCAGCCTGGGCTACACAGTGGGTTCAAGGCCAACCTGAAGTACATGGCAAGACCCTGTCTCAAAAAACAAGAGTTACTATCTAGAATATATAAAAAGCTTCTAGACTTTAACTAAAACTCATTAAAATCCAATTTAAAACTAGCCAAGTACTTGAACACACATTTCTCCACAGACGCACAAATGGCCAAAAATGCAAATGACAGGATAATCATCACAGAAATGTAAATCAAAACCACAATGGGGGGAGAGAATGTAGCTCAGTGGTCAATCCCTTCTAAGCTACTACGTTCAGGCCAAATCTAGCCCACCTCCCTGTTTACTAGAGTTGAGGATCTCACTATGTTACCCAGGCTGGCCTCAAACTTGTGATTCTATGTGTGTGCCAGAGCCCTGCTCTGCCTCTTTGTTTCTGTAAATAATTTCATATGAACACAGCCAAACCCATTCGTTTACATACTGCTTACACCTGCTTTTGCCCTATAAAGGGAGAAATGAGTAGGTGAGGCCAAAACCACAAGGCCCACTGCCTAAAATATTTCCCATCCGGCCCTTTACAGAAGTTCTTCTCCTGGCTTTGCTAACCCCTATTTCACCTATCAGTTGAATCACTTCATCAGGGGAACCTTCCTTCACTTCTCCATAAAATAAAATCCCAGTATACTAGTCACACCTCTCCTTCATCTGTTGTTGTGTGTGCAACTCTGCCTCTGTGGCCTTCACGTGCCAGTGAAGAGCTCCGGGGATCCAGCACACAAACATTATATTCCATATGCTCAGCAGGGTTTTGACACACAGCAAGCACCTGGTTCTTAAACACTGGGCCTGAATCCGGGATCCACAAATGCATTCCCCCTAGCTCATGTCATCACTTCTCAAATTGCAACTGAAGTGTCATTTCCTTCAGGAATGCTTCCATGCCCTCTCTCTAAATCCAAACCTGCCATTGTTTGTCTCCTCTCTAGTAAATGTTACAATTTGTGTTTATACTTTCACTTGCATGGTTGTGTTTAATGTTTGATACCCCTGCTAAACTGTACACTCCTTACAGGAAATAACTATGGCTACTTTGTTCACCTCAGTATTCTCAGATCCCAGCACTGGAGCTGCCACATAGTAGGCGTCTCAGTCCCCTGTGGAATGGAAGAAGTAAGAAAGCCTGGCTGAATTGGGCCACTAACTCACTGTTCTCTCATCTTCCTAGGTATCTAGTTCCCCATGGGAGAAGGTGCACCTATCCCTCAATTCCTTGCGATGGCTTCTAGAAAGAGTAAAGGATGCCAAGGGGCGGACATACACGCCCAAGGGGGCGCCCCCGGAAAGAAAAGCCTGGGGCGGGGCCTCAATGGGAAGAGCATAGTGAGGGATGGCGGGGGATCGCGGGCCTGGCTGTCATGCGGGGAGGAGCCTCTCAGGCAGCGTCTGACCGGCTTGGAGGCCGGGCCAAAAAGGATAGGTCCTCACCTGTCAGGTCCAGGCTCAAGGGGCCGGGGCGAGGGACACCCCAGCCTATTCCATGCGCACCTCCCCCGGCCCCGCCCCCGCCATGCCTTGGGACCCCGGCGCCCGCGGCTCCCGGCCCCTGCTTCCGCTAGATACCGGAAGTGCTGAGCAGCGAAAAGGGAAGTAGGGAAGAGCGTAGCACCACTCAGTTGAGGGAGGTTACAGCGCTCCCTAGCGCCCGGAGGAGGCGTGAACCAATAGAGATTACAAAGACAAAAGTAACCCGGTAGCCTAACCCAGGCATCTCTGTAATCAACTATGTCAAAATCACTGCGCCCACAGGGCACATTTGCAAAACTATGAGTAAGAATTAATTCTCAATTTGTGATTGGATGCTCTATTTTCATCAGCTGAAAAATTATCCCTCTGTTGTCTTCTAGATAGTGAGAGGCTTGCGCATGTAGATTGTATTTATCATATTACTGAATGCTGAGTGCCCAGCACAGATGCTGGCACGTATTGGTCGTACACTGAAAGTTCCCATAGCCTTTACTTGTCTCTAGCTTATGTTATCTCATTCAGTCTCTTACACGCTGTTGGAGCCCTCCAGTCTCTCCTTTGTCCCATCTGCACAGCCTGCCTCCAGATTTTCCTGCATCAGCCTCCTTTGGATGATTCCAGACTCCACAAAAATGTCATCTCTTTTTTGTGTTTATTGTTTTTTCCAGCTTTTGGTGCATTGGCTAGGAACAAATCCAAAATATTATCTCTTAAGACGGTTCCCATGAGCAGCCCCACCGTGGTATTTCTTCATGAATCACGATCTGAAATTACCTCGTTTGTTGTTTTTGCTGTTTCTTTGTTCTGCCCTCCACCCTCAGAATATAAGCTGTGAGAGCAAGGCTTGTGTCTTGCTTTCTGTTTTAATATTCTCACCTAGAACAG
>NW_004955416.1:16357062-16392032 GCF_000276665.1 Chinchilla lanigera | reverse complement strand
CAAGCCAAGTTCTCAGCTCCAGTCTCCAGTTCCTCTCCTGGGATATGAAGATTGGACCTGCCTTAAAAGTTGTTGAAAGAGTTAGAGGTGTTAAAGTACATGGCACAGAACATTAATAAGTTAGTACTACTGAAAGTTTCCAAGGACAACTCCTTTACCTGATGAAGATGAGACTGAGACAGCTTGTAAATTCACACAAGTATAAGGGTGCAGAACTGTGACTATAACCCAGGACTTCCATCTCCCTTTTTCCAGGGTTATCTCTTCAGTTTCAAATTTTGACTCCACCATGTGAGTTCTGCAGGATTTCAAACACTCAGCTGCCTTTTCCAAGGGAATTAATTCACATCTAAAGTTGAACAGATGATCATCGGTATTGTTTATATTTAAATGTCCTCCTACAGCCTTCTGTACCATAGTGAGGCTCTAGGGAGGTGATTGGATCATGGGCGTGTGATACTCATCTGCAGATTAGTATCCACTGACCTGAAAGGGTACAGCTCCCTGTCTTTCATTGATCTCTCTCTACTTCCCACTGGCAAGCCATAAACTGTTTCTCTCTTGCCATGGCCCTCTGCTATGTCTCCCTGCCATGACCTGAACTAGGGACTGAAGCTTCTACAAACTGAGCCAAAATAAACCTTTCCTCTTTAGCATTGTGGGTGTCGGGTATTGCGTCTCAGAGATGAGAAAGTAACTAAGACAATCGGACAGGGAATGAAGTTTGAGCTGTGAATTGCTGCTCACATGGAAAGGTTTCAAGCCTGCTAACTCTGTTCTGGGCCAGAGATTGAAAGTGGAAGTTACAGCAGTGCCAGTTGTTGAAGAGTAATAGCATAATGTCATTCTTGTGTGGTTGTAGCACTGGAGAGGTAAGAGAGAAATAGATGCCTGAAAGAAGCTCTACTCTATCTCACATCAATCATATACAAGTCAATTCAAAATGATCAGACATAAATGTAAGAGCTAAAAACTATAAAACTCTTAGAAGAAAGCACAGCATGATTCTCTGTAACCTTGAGTTAGGTAATGGTTTCTTAAGTATAACAACAAAAGCACAAGAAACCAAAGAAAAAAACAGATAAGTTGAACTTTATCAAAGTAAAACAACTGTTGTGCTTCAAAGGGCACTTATAAGAAAAAGGGGGAGACAACCCATAGGATAGGAGACAATATTTGTAAGTCATATATCTGATAAGGATCAAAAATATAAAGAATCTTACAACACAACGGGGAAACTACAACCCAACTGAAAAATGGACAAAGGATCTGAATAAATGTTTTCTTCAAATCCAATAAACACATGAAAAGAAAGATACCCTCCATCTTTAGTTATAAGGGAAATGTTAATCAAAAATACAATAAGTGATCACTTCACATATGCTAGGATGGCTACCATTTCTTTCAAAAAGGAAAATATTAGCCAGGTGTGGTGGCACATGCCTGTAATCCCAGCACTCAGGAGGCTGAGGTAGGAGAATTACCATGTGTTTGAGGCCAGCCTGGGCTACATACTGAGTTCAAGCCCAGTTTGAACTATGTAGGGAGACTCTCTCTCAACAAACCAATAATAATAGCAATAATAATAATAATAGAAAATATAGGAAAATATAAAGTGGTGAGGATATAATATAATATAAGTGGTAGAAAAATTGGAATCCTCATATGTCACCAATGGGAATGTTGAGGTCGTTGAGGAAAACAGTTTAGCAATTCCTCAAAAAGTCAGACATGGGACGAGGATGTAGCTCAGTGATACAGCTTGTGATTCATGTACACAAAACTGTTTGATCCCCAATATCAGAGAGGGGGAAAAACTTAAACTGTGCCCCAGAAACGTCAGTTCTGGGTATGTAACCAAGAGAAATGAAAGCGTGTGCACAGAGAAAGTTGCATTCACACACAAGTATTATTCAGAATGACCAAAAAGTGGGAACAACATAAATGTCCATCAACACATGAATGGATAAACAAAAAGCAGTGCATATATTATTCAGCCATCACAAACAGTGGAATACTGACGTACACTGCAACATGAACAAACTTGAAAACATGATGCTGAAGTGAGAGATGCCAAACACAAAAAGCCACACATTGTATAACTCTGTTTATAAGAAATATCAGGAACAGACAGATCCATAGGAGCAGAAAGTGGACGAGTGGTTGCTAGGGGTAAGAGAAGAGGGGAACAGAGAAAGTGATTGCTAATGGATGTGGGGCTCCACTGAGGTGATGAAAATGTACTAGAATTAGATAATGGTGATAGTTGCACTCCTCTGTGAGAACAACAGACCTCAACTGTACAATTTACAACATGTAGGTATCTCAATTGGAAAATAAAAGAAGCAGCTCTAAATTTCAGATTACCCCCAGTTCCAAGACTGGATTAATCTATGTGGCCAGTGCTGAGTGAGCTAAGCCTCCAGCCTTCGAATGAGCCCTCTCTCATGGATCAGCATAGCAACCTCCTGCCAGTAGCCCACCCCACCCCACCAAAGGAGGCTGGACTTTCTCAAGCGCCAGTGTCTCCCAGGAGAGCCTTTCCTGTGAAGCATAGTAGTCTAAACCAGAATCATTCCAGAAGATTGAGGTCCTTGTTCTTTTCTCTCTACCTTTGCATATGTTTGAAATTTTCTGTAACTGCTACAAATAAGGTAGAATCTCTCCTGCAGCCTGCCACTTGTGTATCTCTTCACAGATCAGCTTATTCTCCTGGTTGACCTGGGAGGAGAGAGCACATTGGGAGGACCTCTCTCCTGGAATGAAGAGCCAACACACGCTGTCCATGGCATGCAGCACATGGACAAGGAGAAGGGGCACTCTTCCCTAATGATCCTTGGTTTGTAAGTCCCTCCTTTAGAAAGGAAGAGGGCCTTGGACTGAGACTGCTTCCGTTCAGCCTCCAAAACTTCCTAGCTCCAGGTTCCCTAACCCATCTGTTCCTTCACCTACCTCTTGTAAAATGAAGGTAATAATTCTAGTACCCAGACCACAGGCTCCAGGGGAATAAAGTGAGTTATTGCATGGAAAGCTTTCAGCACACTGCTCTGCGCGGTTTTAGCCCTCAAGAAGTGTTAACTGTCAATTGAGATCTTACCAGGCCAGACCACTCTGGCCTGGAATCTTAAGATCTGCCTTGTGGACGAGGCCATGAGCTTCTTGAGAATGAGGACCATGTGATCCTCCTATCCTCCCAGCCAGGCTGGCAGTTCTAACTTCTCTGCTAATGCCAGCTCCATCCCTGCATCCCTGGCTTATGTGGCTTTGGCGAGTCATTTTTCTCAGCTTGCTTTCCTACCTGTGACATGAGTATAGCAGGAGGTGAGGAGTAAGGTAGAGGGAAGCCACTGCCTTTGTAAAAGACCTCATTTTTATGTAAATAAAGAAGTTTGTAAAGTTTGTAAGTAAATTAAACATGACATCCTTATGCGTCATTTCTAATTACACAAATGATACTGGAGAATCCTCACAAAATTAAAACTAGAAATTCCATTTGACTCAGCTATTCCCCTTCTGGGTATCTTTTCAAAAGAGTTAAAGACATCATACACAGAGATGTATGTATACCCATGTTTATATCAGGATAAATAAAATATGTTATTTATACACAATGCTGTACTGCTCTGCCATAAAGAAGGATAAACTTGAGTCATTCATAGGAAAATGCATCTTGAGACACAACGTTAAGTGAAGTAAATAAAACACATAAGCTTAAGTAACACATGGTTTCTCCTGTATAAGAAAATCAATATGTAAACAAAGCACAAAATAAAAAGACAAACAAGAGAAATAAGAGAAAGGAAAAAATTATTGATATCCACCACAGACAATGTGTCTGAACGTGTACCTTGATTTAGTATAATTGTCTCATGTATTGTATATGTTTTTTAGTCTGGCTATCAATCTGTATGTATAATTAACTTTATAAAGACTTATAAGATTAAAAAAAAGAATCTGATGCTGGCCAGAAAACAGGAGAAGGGAAACCAAAAAGAATAAAGATGTACCAATTCCCCACAATGGATGTAATCATTATGTACTGCAAAAGGTACTAATAAAAATTAAAAATAAATAAATAATACGTAAACACCTTACTCATATAAAACTGCAAATAGCATAGAAATACAGTAGAAGGTCTAACACCTTCACATTCCCAGCCCCATTCCTCCACTGTAGGAGTTGTAAAGCTACCTTCCAAGCCTATCTGCATTATCAACATAAAACTATAAACAAAGACATTTATAAATAGTCTTGTTTCACCCTTGGCTTTAAACATAAGTGGATACTGCCTTACATATTGTCCTGCAGTTCACTTTTTTTCATTTAGGAATATGTTTGGAGATTGTTTTAGGTCAGCACATGAAGCTCTAACTCATGACAGTTCCACAGAATGAATGTCCGTGATTTAATCAGACTTTTACTTGTAAGCATTTAAGTTACTCCCAATTTTTCATTCTTAAAAGTTGCTTTAATATAATCTTCTATACACATCTTTGAACACAAACATATGACATATATTAACAATTAAACCACTAGGTCAGAAGTTATGCATTTTAAAAGTTTTAATAGAGAATGCTGATTACTTTAATAGGAAATGTAATTACAAAAGTTTTGTACTCTCATTTCTGTACATCCTTGCCTGTACTTTATATCATAAAGTTGCTGAAGAGAGCACCCACAATTTATATTATAAAACTTACATTTGCCGGTTGCATTAGCAAAAGGATGATATTGTATTGTTTTAATTTGCATTTTTCTGATTCCTAATGAGGTTGATTCTTATTTTTCCCCCTGGATATTTATTGGCCAATTACATTTCTATACAAGTTGCCTTCACATTATTTTTCTACTGGGATATATTTTTCTTTTTGATTCATAGGAGTTATTTATATATTCTGGATATTGATCCTTGGTTAGTGCTGCAAACATTTTTTTTCTATGTGAGTCTTGTCTTTGCTTTTAAACTCTGTTTATAGTGGTGCCTTTAGAATGATCTGACCTCCTGTGACCTCCTTGCTGTTTGGCAGTTGACTGTGACATCGGGGGTGGGGCCACCATCATCCTACGCTTCCTGGAAAATCTGCTAGCGGTAAATGAGGCCCAAGGTTCCTTTCCTCCCTGCCTTTCCCAGGAGGTGGATTTCATTTCACTCCTCCAGTTTTTATTGCTACCAGAGTGTGATGTGGTAGAGGCAGCAAAGGCAAGGCCATGATGCCTCATAGGCCACTTTGAGGACTGTGCTTTCAATTTTGAGAGAGAAAAGAAGCCATGGACGGCTTTACGCAGAGGAGCAACATAAGCAGACATGTTTTAAAAGGTTCGCATTGGCTGCCATAAGAAGGGGACTGTTGAGAGACTAGGATGGAGGCTACTGCAATAGTACAGGACTGGCTGGAGTGTTAGAAATGGAGGTGCTGAGAATCAGTCAAATTTGGGATATATGAGCCTGCAAGACTTGCCGATGGATGGAATAAGCAGTGCGAGAGAAAGGTGTCATGAGCACTTTTTCAATTCCAGGACAAAATACCTGGCACTCATAGTTTAAAGGAGGAGAGATTTATTTTGGCTCCAGGTTTCAGTCCACAGACAGCTGTTTCCAAAGCAGAAGCAGCATGGTGAAATGGCCTGCTCGAGCTGCTCAACCCATGGCAGCCAAGCAGAGGGAGGAGAAGGACAGAGAGAGAGCAAGAAAGAGAGGTGGGGAACAAACATACATCCCTCCAGGTTAGGCCCCCAGCGACCCACTTCCAACCAGGCCCCTAACAGCATATTCTGCCGTGAACTCATCAACAGACGAACAGAACACAGCATTCCCACAATCCAATCACTTTCCAAATACATGAGATTTTTGAAGGATGTTTCAGGTTTAAACTGTAACAAAAGGAGACAAGAATGTCCCAGAGTTCTTGGCTTAAGTATCTGTAAGTGCTTCTGCTGAGAAAAGAATAAAATTGGCCAGGAGTGGTGGTACTGCCTATAAGCCCAGCACTTGAGAGGCTGAGGATTGCTGTGACTTTGAGGCTAACCTGGTCTACATAGTGAATTCATGGCCAGCCTGAACTACAAAGCAAAACCCTACCCCCCAAGAAACAAACCAAACCAAACAAACAAACAAATAAATAAATAAGGAAAGAAAGAGGGGAAAAGGAGTAAAATATTTGCATTGGGCTAAATTTGAAGTCAGCTCTGTAAAAACAGGGCCCATTTCTATTTGGTGACTATAGATCCCTGTAATAGTTGATACATTGTGTCAATTTAGAAATTTAGAAATTTAGAAATTTAACTAAGTGACTCAGCAGGGGGACATTATCCTGTGCAAGAGGAGGGCAGGGAGATGGTGTGAGGGCTACACCAGCCCTAGGAGGTGGTAGCCTGGTTACAATATAAGGGAGGAAAATAGGCTTGCTCTCCCCCCATTTTGCTCTTGGTGCTTTTTCTGTCTTCTGCCATCTTAAATTATTGCCCCTCTGCCATGTCACCCTGCCTTGGAGCCAGCTGATTGTGGACTGAAACCTCTACAAATTGTGAGCTAAATAAACATTTTCTTCCTTAATTTTGTCAGATATTTTTTCCCAGCAACCAGAGAAAAATAAGTAGGACAATCCCCAAGGCCTAACACAGTGCCAGGCACATAGGCACTCCGTAAATACTTGCTGAACGCTGAGTCATAGTCTTTTGCACAAACAGTAGCACTTCAGTCACCGGAGAATGCATTCGATTCCCACAGCCCTCCGCCTCTCCCAGGGGTTCCCCCTCCTGTGCCCTACCTTTTCTCTCCCTGGGGCTAGAGCACTAAGTCTGGAGCTACACTCCACCCTCACACTCCTGCATTCTCCAAGCCTGCAGCATAAGGATGGTGGAGGGACAGGCAAGGGGACCCAAAGGACTTCTGAGCTTCCCTCCACCCACTGCCATCCTTGGGTGACTCTTCATCCAGGGCTTTTAGCAGCTCTGCTCACTCCCTGCATTAGCCTGCAAGGAGCAGATGGGCACAGCGCAGCAGATGAGAGGCCCTTGTGCTTTCTGTCCTTTAGAAGAGGCTGACAGAGCACTTCTTGCCTCCACATTCAGGGGTAGGTGTTCTCTACCCTAAGTAAGGAACAACCATCTCCAATCCATCGATTAACATAATTGCGATCACCGTTCAATAGACATTTATTACAGGCCACATACTCTGCCAGTTATATCACCTGCAGTAGCTCATTGAATCCTTTTTATGGCTGCAAGGCAGGTATCATTATTCCCTACTTTGCAGATGCAGAAACTTAGACTCAGCTTCACTTGACCCTGTTTTGAATCACCTGCGCTGTTCTTGCTTTGGGGAGAGAATGACTTCTGGATAAAGGTCAAGAGGAATACGGCAGTAGCTGTTTGGGACATTCACTATTTAACCCATTTCTTGCCCCAAATCACTCCTCCATATGCAGAGCTTCCTCTTGGGCACATTTCTTTTGTTCACCTGGCAGAGAAGAAAAGTGTGGGTTCTAGTGTCACCTGGTATTGTGCCAAAGCTGGGAACCCTGACCAAAGAACGGGAGTCCAGGCTGAAATCTAGTCCTTGCTGACTCACTCCAGCCCTGGGACCAAGGATGGCATGAGCTGGGGAAGGAGTGCTTTGGCAACTGGTCCAATTGGAGGACTTGTCTTTTTGCAGTTCATCCACTCAGAGCGGAGCCTATTCCTAATTCACCCAAACGTGCCTTCATGTCAGTGGCAACCGCGGCTTGAAGCTACACCCATGCCTGTAGTCTGACTGTAGACAAGCGACAGCACCTGTCTGTGCTGTTCCACCATGACTTTTAGAACTCGGGCTCTGTGCCAGGCACTGTGCTGATGTGTCAGGACCCCGGGCAAGTTGTGATTCTTCCTCAGGGGAGCCTGTGGTCCAGCTAAAAATGTGCTCACCAGCTGCCCCATCCACAGATGGGGTAAACACTCAGGCAGGGATCTGTGCAAAGCCAGAGAAACAGATGCTTAACCTGGTAGTTCACACACGATGCTGCAGAAGATGCTAAAGGATACACGGGGTTGAGGATGCAGGCATAAGGGATGGGAAGTTCAAAAGTTCTAAGGGGTAAAAACGGCGTAATGTCTGTAGGCAACAAGGCATGGGTTAGCATCCCTGAATCACGGAGGGAGAAGTGAGCAGCGGAGAGAGTGTGAAGGTGCTGAGACTCACTCTCCTCATCTCAAGCAAGGATAACAGCATCGCTCCAGCCAGCACAGGCCCTCGTCGTGCTAAGCCCTTTATTGCTATTTGCAGAAATACCCAGCTTCCAAGTTATTGTTTTTGGGGGGGCGTTTTTTGGTGTATTTTGGTGACAGGGTCTCACTATGTAACCCAGACTAGCCTCAAACTCATGGCCATCCTCCTCCCTCAGCTCCCAGAGTGTCGAGATTATAGTCATGTGCTACCTTGCCCAGCAAATCAAATTCAACTTCTTATCCATTGTGTGAAGACACCTTTTCCCTCCCAACCACCATTGCTTCCATGCTCTGGTGGATTTGGAACTTCTCCAAGGTGGGTGACCTTCTTCAAAGTCATATTGAGGGCTGCTGAACAAGGACTCAGAGAACATGAGAATGCAGACCAAGCCCACGCAGTCAGAGGTCCTGTGGACTGGGGTCCCCAGAGCCGCTCGGACGCTGTAAACCAGGAGGACCTTGCACAATACTTGCAGAGACTCATTGGAAGCCATTCTTCCCCTGACAGTACAGGCTGTGGTGGAGCTCCGGAGAAGTCTGCAGCAGGATTCCTGCTGACTGTGCTGACAGTTGGGGAGAGGACACTAACTGGTTGTGGGGTCCCAAAGCAATGGGAAGCTGGAGAGAAAAATCTACAAAGAATGGCTTTCACCCCAGATAGCTCACTTGAGATGTTAGTAAGAATCGCCTCCTCAGTACTCTATAGCCATGATGAGGAGGAGGCCAAGGAGAGAAAACAAAGAGACTGAGAAAAAGCAGCTGCTTTTGCTGCACCACTAAGAGAAACAGATCCCAGGTCTGATTCCCAGGGCTCCAAGAAGAACTCGACAACTGCATTCATCTGCTACCACTGTTAAAAGCCAGGCCACCTCAAGAGGAACTGCCCTAAGAGGCCCCATGGGCCATGCCCTGGATGCAAAGGAGACCACTGGAGATCAGTCTGCCCTCTGAGGTGGAGGCCCCAGAGCTCAGACCCATGCTACCAGTTAGTCCAACAGGAATGAGAGGGCTTGGGGCATGGTCTGCCTTCTCCCTCTGGCCAGACCGTCATCTCCATCGAGGAGCCCTGGGTAATCATGACTATGGAGGAACAAGAAAACAGCCTGTTGCTAGTCATAGGTGCAAGTCTCTCGGTCCTTCTTTTCAATCCTGGCCTTCCTTCCAGCCATCATACCTCAGTGAAAGGAGTCACTGGTGAGGAGGTAATATGCTATTTTTGACAACCCTTAGGCTGTAACTACTTAATAGGTCCCTCTTGCATATCTCTGTCTTCCTGAGAAACCACTCTGAAGATACCACCATGTATTACAGCAGCCATTGATATTTTCCTACTAATCTATCCATAACTGTGTAAAGTTTGTAATGTTCCTATCCTATTTCATAAATGGATGTATGTTTATTATTATGTGTTTCCTACAACAACCATTGAGAATAGTTAATGATTTTTCAATAGGTCACTCATGTATAGCTCTATTTATTTTCTTTAGAAGCCACTTTGAAGATACCAAAGTATAGTACAACAACTCTTGATAATCTCCTACCTCTTTTGTCTGTAACTCACTATTATTTGTCTATTTGTTTTCCTGAGAAACTATTTTGTAGACAATAATATGTAAAATGATAACCATTGATAATTTCCTACCATTTTGTCTGTAATTTGCTAAGTCCCCCCTATTATTATGTTATCCTTCTTTTATTCTTTAAAATAAAAAAAAAAAATGTTAAAAAAAAAAAAAGTCATATTGAGGGCTTTACCCTCCCTGACCCTATGCTGAGAAATGCCTGTTAAATACGTGGTTTTGATTGCCATATGTTAGAGGCCTAATGAATATTTGTTGAATGGATGAGTTAGTTCAGGCCCAGAGCCTGGGGCACACCTCCTAGATTGGCCTGAGATGGGCTGGCTGGAGGAAGGTCTTTGGAGAGGAAGGAGAAGTAGGAGGAATCTGGGCATTTTTCCCACAGAAGGAGTAGCTGCTTCCACCATGTAGCAGAGCCCCAGCAACCTTCTCCTTAAACTGGGGTCGCCAAGGTGCCTCTGGGAGTCACCCTCTCCTCCTCTCTCAGGGGCAGAACAAGGGACAATGGTGGAGGTGGGAGTGGCCAGGGATGGGAGTGCACACAGAGCTCCAGTTCTGGAAATGATTGCTTATATTGCTTGCTGGGAGTCAAAGGAAGAGCTGGGGGAGAAAGAGGCAAAGCCCAGGACACATGAGAAATCCTAGTTTGAGGGAGAAGCTTTTTTCTTCTCAAAGAAGATAATGAAATTAGAAGTAATTGTAAGACACCGAGATTTGATAGCACCTGAAGAAGCTGTTAGGTGCGGCCAGCAGGGCTGGCTCCGGAGAGGAACAGCTGTTCCTCCTGCTGGTACCAACAATCACCCCTCAGTTGTGAGGGTTAAACAAACAACCCTCCTGGACCCAAGCTGGTGCTGCCAGTAATGGGGACAGCTGGGATAGAAGGGCAGTGAGGGTGGCCTGGTCATCCAGAAGGCATGAAGCTTCTCCAACCACTACCCCGTCTCCTGGGCTCTCCCAGAGCTTGGACCTGCTCAGGGAGCAGGAGGCTAAAGGGTAGAGGGGGGTGCAGATGTTCCAGGACTGACTTCCTGTCTGCCTAAAGAACACGGGAGGGGAGGCAGGAGCACAGGACATCCCCTCCTTCCCTTTCCCTCTTTTTGTCTGGCCTTCCTACCCCCAGGATGCAATAATAAGTAACTCACACCATAGCAGAGACTGAAATGCACAAAGTGCTGGTCAGAAAGCACAAGGCTGGGAGGCTGCGCATAGCAGGTGACCAGCTGGTCTAAGTGTTCTGTAGTTGCAGAAAGTCCTCAGGAAGGAAGATCTCTGATGCTGATCTGTGTGGGGAGATAGGAGAGGGAGCCAGCAACTAGAAAAGTACAAATCTAGACTCCTAGACTTGCTCGAGACAGAAAAGCAACTTGGGACATGGGGATGTGGGGTGCCTTCATTCACCCTGACTAGGTATTCCAGTTCCAATTCTTAAGGGGACCAGAACCATCAGCAGTAAAACATTAAACTCCATACAGGCCCGGGAGGGACAGGAAGGAGCTGTCAAAGCCAATGATAGTGGAAATCAAGCCATAATATCTCATAAGTTTATGATAAAGTAAGTGCCAAAGTAGAACCCAAATTGCACAGACACTAAGGGGATGTATATACCCCATTTTGTCTGTTTTAACAAAACCATGGAACCAAGCATGGTGGTACATGCCTGTAGTCCTACTGTTTAGGAAAACAGACCAAACATGGAAAGAAATTGCACCTAGAAGGTTTAGGAGGCAGTTTATTACCAGTGGGTCTGACTGGGATCTCTCCCAAAGAGTCAGCCCACCTGGCAGAATTTTGGGAATTTTATAGGGAGAGCAAGCAGAAAGGTACAAAGAAGATTTGATGCATTGTGATTGGAGGGCTGGGTGACATCATGGGTTGCAAGTGGGTTTAAACATCTCAAGTTACATTGCAAGGCCATCAGTTAAACAGGCATGGGTTACACAAAGGAAAAAATGTCCTGTTATCAGGCTTTTCTGGACACGTCTATCTGGTTTTGGTGGGCAATCTTGGCAGACTTTATTTAAAGTTTTAATTTGTCTTTCACTATCACTGTCAAAGCTGAGGCAAGAAGATCACAAATTCAAGCCCAGGCAAGGCAGTTTAATAATTTAAAAAGATGATGTCTCAAAAATAATAAATGAATGAATGAATGAATAAAAAGAGGCTCGGGATATAGGTGAGTGAGAAGGTTCTGGGTTCAATCCCTAGTACTGAAAACAACAAGAGCAAATATATGGGAAGAACACTCCTAGAAGGAAATACTACAAAATAGTTCTGCCTGGGCAAGAGGTCAGCACTAATGTTTCTTTTTTCCACATTTTCCCACATGACTTGTTTTTATGATTTATAATTTCAATGTTATTTTTGTTGTTTTCATAAACTAAAAGTGTTAGAACTGGGTGGCATATCAGGCAGGCTTTAAAAGAGGAGAAATGCATCTGTGTGTTCGCTGGTAGATTATGTTGAGTGAGGAGGGCAGGTTGTAGAGTGTGAAGGGGGAAAGTTTACATTCTGTCTCAGTTCAGGCTGCTATAACAAGATACAATACCATAGTGCAAGTGGCTTAGACAACAAAGTTTATTTCTCCTCGTTCAGGAGGCCAGGAAGACCACCCCAAGATTCAGCTCCTACTGAGAATCCTCTTCCTGGTTACGACTTCATGTGGCTGGGGCCGGAGGATGGGGAGCAGGTTCTTCAATCTCTTTTTCCAGAGCCACTGATCTCATCCTGAGGGCTCAGCCCTCACAACCTGACCACCTCCCTATAGCCTCATCTCTGGATACTTCGACACTGGAGATTAGGGTTTCAACGGGAAGTTAGGGAGGGGACAGAGACCTTCAGTTCACAGCACCTGGGAAAGAAAAAGTCTGCACATTCCTACATGGATCTATCAACAGTGGCTATTACCAGGAGGAGAAATAGAGGGATTCACTTTCTCCTTACACATATCTGTGTTGTGAGGGAATTCATAATGAATGTTTTATTTCAATACTCTGGGAAAGTCCATACAGATATGCTTAAAAATTTTAAGTAACAGCAAAGATGGCAAGTTTGAGAGGACACTTGGTTATTAAACTGCTTACAAGTCCCCTTCGCTCTCAGTCTGATGCCATTTAACACGTCTCAGCGAAGACAAATGTTTTCTTCACTCTACAGTCCAGTGGCATGGTGCTGTGCTAAATCCCATTTGGCTCAGCAAGCCCTCTGTGTGAGCATCTTCCATGCATAAGTAGCTTGGTTGGGTACTGGAGTCAAAGGATGTGAGATGTGGAAGAAAAGGATCCTGATACCCTCTTCAATTTGACCAAAGTATAGAGTGGAGGGGTGTCTTAGATATTTTTCTCGGCGCTAAAACAAAATGCCCAACACCCAAAGTTAAGGGAGTAAGGGTTTATTTAGCTCACAGTTTGTAAAGGTTACAACCTGTTATCAGCTTTCTCCAAAGCAGGGTGGCATCAGAGAGGAGAAACAGTTCATGCAATACAGAAGGTAACAAAACAAGCGATGACCACAGCTCTTTCTATCCCTTACATTTTATCCAGGCTACTCAGGGTGGGCAGTACTCACACCCTTAATCCTAGGGCCCCTGATCCTAGCACTGCATCATGAATCAACCTCAGTGTCACACATTCTGGATCCAGCCACCTCTGAAAAATCCCCACCTATGACTACATGAGGCTTTGAGGGTGAGGGGCATCTGGATACAAGCCACAATAAGGAGGGAATTAGGTTACAAAGAAAAGTGTCAGAAGCTTTGAGAAAGTCCATACTGCTAGGACTTGGTCTACAGGAGGGAAAGGGGTGTGTGTGTGTGTGTGTGTATGTGTATGTGTGTGTGTGTGTGAGAGAGAGAGAGAGAGAGAGAGAGAGAGAAAATTAAGAGATTAGGGTTGCTGTCAGGAAGACCCTTCCAGGAGCAGTGGGAGGATAGGCACAGAGGGTAGAGACAGTGTTGTAGTCAGGGTTTACAAGAGAAACAATTTAATATGAGACACATAGTTTAGAAGATCATTTTATAATAGTCACCCAGGGCCGGGGATATAGCTCAGCAGCACAGCACCTGCCTGCCAAGTGCAAGGTCATGAGTTCAATTCCAGGTACCAAAAAACAAACAAACAAAAAAACAAACAAAAGCAAATAATAGTTACCCAAAGAGTCAAGCACAAAAGAGTGCAGAAAATCTGTCCACGTACTAAAGACCCAAAGAATCCACCTGAGGGCCTAGATCCCATGGCAATGTCCTGCATGAGTTCAGCTGAAAACCTAGAGCCCATAACAATGCACCCCACAAGTCCAACTAGAGGCCTAGAGCCCACAACAATGTCTCATGCAGGCCTATTTCACGGATCTGCGCTGGGAAGGCCCAAAGGTCAATGGTGGAAGCTAGAAAGTCTGTGTCAGCGGGATGAGAGATCTGAGCCAGCAGGCTGAGGGATCTGCACTGGAACCAGGAAGTGACGCTCAAAGTAAGAACCAGAGCTCCCCGAAAAGCACCACAGTCCTCCTCGGCAACAGTGAGGTCCCGAGCTCCTGCTATGAGAACAACTGAGTTCATATCAGGAAAGCCAGGGTGACACACTTCTCTAAGAGACTAAACAGTGCTCCATCTTCCCCTCCAGAGCCAAGAAGCAATGCTCAAGGAAAGAGAGAGCTCCCCCAAAGTAAACTGTAGCCACTCTCAGAGATAACAAGGTCCCAAGCTCCTCCAACGATGAGAATAGCCAAGTTTATATCAGGAAAGCTAGCATAACAAGCTCCTTCAAAAGAACCAACAGACCCTCTTTGTCAAGTTCTCCTTTTTATATTGCTGGCAACAATACTCAGGTGGACCTTCCATACCCAGCACCGTACTGATTCAGTTCAGGTGGGTGTCACAATTTGACCACCAGTTGTCAATCCATCACAAGAGAGATGAGGAGACCAGAGACTGGGCCTGGTTGGACGCAAACAGGCCCAGCCAAGGAGGAACAGCATGGAGTGAAGGAGCGCCCCTACCATGAGCAGCAGACTTCTCTGAGGGCAGAAGGCAAGGAACAGGCTGATTCACCTTGCCCTCCAGTGCCTGGAAAAAGACTGTACAGTAGGCTGGTGGTTTCCAACTTGGCTGCCCAACAGACTCAGCTGGGGAGCTCTAAAAATACTGAGTCCCACGGAGCATGGGACTCCATATAGGTGCATACCTATAACCCAGCACTCTGGAAGTCTGAGGCTGGGGATGGCAAGCTCAAGTACAGCTAGACAACTTAGTGCTTAGCCAGACCCTGCCTCTAAAAAACTAAAAAAAAGGGCTGGGAGTGCAGGCAAATGTGAAGGTTCTGGGTTCAATCCTTAGTACATACTGCCAAAAAAAAAAAACAAAAATGAAAAAAAGTCATTACTGTCTGCTAGGCTGGGCCCCACTGTGCATCTGATAAGGTTATTAAGTCACTTGGAACACCTGCCTGGCCATCTGGCACTTTTATCCTCCAGACTGGGACACCAGGGCCTTCTTGCCCACCTCCTCAGGGTCCGTGGGCGGCAGGGGTCCCAGACACCTGCTGGGAAAAGCAGCCCCCCCCCCCCGAGCTCCAGGGGCTTCTAGGCAGCATTCTGGGTGCCTAGGTGCCACTTGGGGAATATTTTGCCTTGTTAGGAGCAGTGAAGCTGTGGAGGTGGGGGCCTCCCTAGGGCTCCTGATAGTTTAAACACAGTTGATTCTGACCTCATGGAGATAAGAGACCCATGTAGCGGTGGGGCTGGAGCAGGGAGAGTTTGAACAAGGTTCTCCTCTCTCCATATCAGCCTGCATCTGAGCAGCAGCCCGGAGCTTATTAATCATCCCAAATGCTGGCCTTCAGAAACTTATCTGTTGTACAATCACGTTGTCCCCTCCTCTCTGGGCCCTGGAAACCATAGCCCTTGGGGAGAAAACACAGCACTTGTGTTAGCAAATCATGTTAGGCTCTATCTAGCAGCACATGGCCCATTAATGCATATATTCTGGGTTCCGATAGCGTTCTGATTTGTGTTAAGGAAAATTCAACTGGGGCTGCTGGAAATGTCCTGTGTCCTGGCCTGGATGATAGTTCCAAAGGTGTCTGCATTTGGTTTTTTTGTTTTGTTTTGTTTTTCTTCCGGTACCAGGAATCGAACTCATGACCTTGCGCTTGCCAGGCAGGTGCTTTGCTGCTGAGCTAAACCCCCAGCCCCTAAGGTGTCTACATTTGGAAAGCATCATAGACCTGTATTCTTATTACCTTCTATGCACTACTCTCTCTATTATCCCTCTGTTTATAAATTGGAGAGAAAAATAAACCTGCAAGGAACAAAACAAACATATAGCTGAGTGATGTTAAACTCTCAGGGGTGACTGCCCTGCCTTGTAACCCAGGCCCAGGCAGCGGGCACATGCATGGCCTCAGTGGCTAGTGGGGCAAGACAACACTGAGGAGGGAAAGAGTGGAATTTGGACAAGGGGACATCTCTGTATTTGAATCTTGACACACTGCCACTTCCTAAGCTAGGTCACTCTGCACGACCCGTGCCAGGCCAGTCATGGCCTGAGTGCCACCTGTGGGCTCAGGAGACACTGGGTGGGTTCTCACAGAGCATGAAGAGGATGTCAAGGTTACCCAACCCTGCCCACAGAGGCTAGAGGGTGCTGTCGCTAAGGGCCCAGGCATGGATGGGTGCTGCGGACGGAATCTTCCTGTCCCCCACAAAGTGTCTATGTTGCAATCTAGTCACCAGTGAGATGGCTATGAGGTGAGGCCCTTGGGAGGCAACTGGGCCACAGGTTGAAGCCCCCTTGAAGGGATTTAGTGTCCTTCTACCAGAGGCCTGAGGAGCTCCCTTGAGCCTCCTGCCATGTGCAGCACAGTGAAGTGGGAGCCTCCCAAGAATCAGGAAGTGGATTTTGTTTTTGTTGCTTTTTTGTTTTGGTTTTTTTGTTTGCTTGTTGAAACAGGGTCTCGCTCTGTAATTCAGGCTGGCCTTGAACCCACTAGGTAGCCCAGGCTGGCCTAGAACTCTTAGCAATCCTCCTATTTCAGCCTCCAGAGTATTGGGATTATAGGCGTGCACCAAGGAAGTAGATCTTGACCATACATCTTCCAAGCTTCAGAACTATGAGAAATAAATTCTATTGTAAACTAGCTAGTTTATGGTATTTTAAAACAGCATAAGATGGTGGGGTAGACCCCAGGCCTACACATTGAGCTACCAGGGCCCAGGAGGTAAGGTGTCCCAAAGCCTGTCCCCATGGGACACATCGAGAGCATCAGCCTTGCCAGCACCCACCCTCCCCTCCCTGCATGGGCTCTCTTCTTAGCATGCACCTCCCCCAACAGACCCCTCCTCTAGGAGCCACGTAGACTCCAAACCACTCTCTGCTCCTGAGCCCTCGTCTGCTCACCTCTCTTGCCAACCGGAACCTTCAAGTCCTTCTGCTGTACTAGTCCCCCATGCTGGGCTGTGCTCCATGCTCTGCCATGCAGATAGTAAGAGCTGGAATTGGAATTTCATCTGAGCCTGGGTAGATCCAGATGTAAGTCTTGCTAGAGCACTTGCCTAGCATACAGGAGACCTTGGGTTCAACCCCCAGCACTGCAAAAGAAAAAACAGTTTGGGCTGCAGATGTAGCTCAGTGGTAGAGCACTTAACCAGCACACATAAGGAGCTGGGTTCCATCTCCACTACCACCAGAAACAACAACAAAAAAAAGCAAAACAGAGTTTTGTCTGTAGGCGAGTTTTAGACACAGATTCTTAAGAAGTCATGGCCATTATCACGTCGGTTCCAAGTGCCCATCTCAGGCTCTTCTCTGTGCTCTTCACACCTTTACCCCATCCTGTACCACCCCAACTCCCCTTTAGGATTGATTCCTGCTTCACACTAATTAGGCCCTGCGTGGACCTTAACAGGAAGGAGAGCTTTGCCATTTTCTTTAAGAAAACCATGTGAGAGGCCGACCTGCTGGTGGTTGCCAGGCAACCTTGATGATCCTACAGGAAAGACAAACTCCAGAGTGTGACAGGGCAAGAGAGCCTAGTTAGCAGCTATTGAACATGGGCCTGCTCTGCAGAGAGGTGTGAGAAAGTTCTAGCTGGCATTGGTTTCAATGGCTCTACTGTCCCCTGACTTCCTCAAGTACTGGGGATTGAACCTAGGGCATTCACATTGAGCTACATCCCCAGCCCCTTTTAAGTTCTTTTAAAATTTTGAGACAGGGTCTCACTAAGTTGCTAAGTTGCCTAGGCTGGACTTGAACTTGTAGTCCCCCTCTCCCAGACTCCCAGAGTGCTGGAGTTACAGGAATAGGCGGTCCCACCCAGCTTTACTATTTTTTTAAATGGGGTGTGTGCGTGTGTGTGTGTGTGTGTGTGTGTGTGTGTGTGTGTGTATGTTGGGGATGCATATTCAAAGGGAGCTGAGAAGTAAAGCTGTGTTAGAAATGCAGAGTAATCATATGAGACACTATGGTGGCAGGATGATAAATTGAAAAATTATGTTTTATCTGTTTGCCTCTAGGCTTCCTTTCTGCCCCTGTCTTCTAGTAGCTGGGTAGGACTTGCCATCGCTCATCCTAGAGTAGGACAGAAAGCAGAAGCAGTGTGAGCAAAGTGAGGCTCAGAACAAGGGATTCCATGAAGAGTTTTAGAAAGGCGATCAGTGTAATGCTGGAGAGGAGGGATTTCCTAAGGTCAGGGAAGGAGAGGTCTGTGAGCCTCTACTACTCAAGCACCTGAACACTGTCCCCACCTGTATACTTATTTGCACCTATTTCTGCATGTATGTTATATGTCAATAAAATTTAGGTAAAATACAATGTTGAGTTACTAATTTTTCACCTGTCATGTTGGCAAAAAGCCAATCATTTGATGACACATTAGGTTCATAAGGGAAAGGGGGGAAACCCTTCCCTCATACGTTGCTGAAGAGAGTACAAACTGATAAAGCCTCAGTAAGGAGATGAGTCATCAGTATCTGTAGAAATTAAAATGCATGTGCCTGGGACCCAGCATCTCCATGCCCAGGAACTTACCCTAAAACTAATATTTGCATCTATACAAAGATGCAGACAGTCCCTGAAGCAGGATGGTTCAATTCACAATTTTTTTACTTTTGATGGTGCAAGAGTGGCATACATTTGGTAGGAACCATACTTTAGACTTTACATTTTAAGCAGGCAGTGGTGAGGTACCACTCTAATCCCAACAGTGTGAGAAGCTGAGGCAGGAGGACCACAAGTTTGAGCCCAGCCTGGGCAGCATTAGCAACTCAGCAAGATCCTGTCTCAGAATAAAATATCAAAAACAGACTGGGGCTGTAGCTCAGAGCAAAAGCCCTGGGTTCAATCCTCAGTACTGATATATTATATATATATATACAAATAACTTATATATTATATATATTTTTTCCCAGACTAGCAATAGACGGGATGAGCTTCTCTTATGTTGCTAAGTAGCACTACTGCCCCAGTGAGTCATGTGGTAATGAGGGTACACAGCAGTCTTCCATGCAGTGTGACTAAGCAATAATGCTTGGTAGGCTAGGCATATTATGTAATTTTTGACATATATTTTCAATTTATGACAGGTTTGTCAGAATGCATCCTTATCATAAGCCAAGGAGCATCTATATAACATATTTTCATGTCATTGCAAGACCAAAAGATTGAAAGCTAACCATACATCCATTAGCAGGGGACTAATAGTCCTTATAGAAAAATCTTTACAATAAAATGTTCTGCTATCATTAGATCTAGTAAAGAGACCCTTCATGTGTTCATATGGAATGATTGCAAATAATATGATTTGGCTTGGCTTAGTTTTTGGAACAAGGTCTCACCATGTAATCCAGGTTGTCCTTGAACTTGCCATGTAGTCCAAGCTGGTCTTGAACTCATGATCCTCCTGCCTCGGCCTACAGAGTGCTAGGATTACAGGAAGGTGCCAAATCACATGGCTCCAGTTTTATTTTAAATAAAAATAAAGGTTAAGGTATATAAGCAGACATAAAGCATATAAAAAAGGGGAACAAGACTGTAAAGATAAATAGTAGTCAGATATATCTCCCTGGATAGGTAGTCAAAAAGCTGAAAACATTTGTTTCCTTGGGGTGGAAGAGATGGAGTCTAAGGAACAGGAACCGGGTGGAGATTTTCCTCGTTATACATAGAAATAGAACCGGAAAATCACCATTCTGAAGATTTTACTTCTGGGAGGGAAGCGGTGCTGAGTGGCAAGAGTGAGAGAAATTTATAACCCTAAACTAAACATGAAACTGTATTCATGTGTGGCTTGGATAGCTAAGACATTTTTTAAGAAGTCATATCTGTAGTAATGCTTATTGCAGACAAATTAATGCTTAAAATCAGGGGACAAAAGCTAGGGCAGACACAGGATATTAGCAACATCTTAAGATAAACAGAAGATATTTATCAATCACAAAGGAAAAAATGATGTTATAGTGAGAAAATCTGGCTGATACCACTTTAACCAAATGATCAGGGTTAACAGCATCCCTGGTAATAAGATGTCACCATCATATGTTCTCTGAAACAATGTACTGAAAAAGACACACTGTCTCTTCCATAGTAATCTTCCCAGTCCTGCGTGGTGTTAACCTAATCAACCAGCAAGCAGTGCACAAACTCAGACTGAGAGATGTTCTACAACATAACTTATCTTCATTCTGAATTCTTTAAAAGTGCCAAGGTCGTGAAGAGAAGGATAGAATGAAGAATTGCCATAGACTGGAGACTAAGGAGATTTGACAACCAAATACAATGTGAGATCCTAGAACAAAAAAAGGTGGAGAGATATTACGAGGAAAAATCGTGCAACTCAGATCAGGTCTTAGTTTCATTTGTACTATTGTCAAGATGCTCAGTTTTTGGCCTTGTTTGTTGACCAACGGTTTATGAGTATTTGACATTTGATGAAACTAACAAATACACATGGATCTCTCTACTGTTCTTACAACTTTTCTTTAAGTCTAAAATTATTTAAAAATAAAAAAGCAACTGAAAGGAGAAAAATTGGGCCAAAACAAGGAGGTTGGTGAAACATTAAAAACAATTTCAGAAAATCAAACTTCAACAGCGCCTTAGGGCCCTGTGCCTGATGAACAATGTCTTAACTCCAGGAAATGACTCAGCCTCCTAGAACTTTCATTCTGTTGCAGACATAGATCTACACGCTGCTTAATGTTGAATTAAGCAAAGCTCCAGGTCTTACTCAAAGCCTGCCCACCAACCACACAGGCCCATTCACCTAAAAGCTCTCCATGCCGAGTCTCCTTGGGTGATTCCTCATCAGTATATTTCAATAGCCTCTAAGAGCTCAGTTAATTGTGTGACCGTATCTAAAGTCAGGGATAGTTCTCAGCCTATAGTCATGAAAGAAAGTGATGATGGTGTTGCTGGGGAAGTCCCCAGCCCATTCACCCAGCATCCAACAAGGATTTATCAGCAATGCGCTGCATGCCCTGTGCCGATGATATACGCTGGGAACACAACATTGAACAAAATGGACAGAACCCCTGACTTTATGCTGGCTTCAGTCCAGCTGAGGGCATGGACTGGTGAAAAGGAAAATTAATTACCCCTAGAACCAGTGTTGAGGAAAATCTCACAGTGCCATGGAAATAGAAGGCAGGAAAATCTAACTTCAACCTGCAGGTGAGGGAAGACAAAACTAACTTCAGAGACAGAAGAAAGAGGGCCAATCCTTTTTGAGATGTAAGGCCAAAGTGCTCCTTTCTGGATGGCTACATCCAAGAACTTTCCTGGTCAGGGAAGACTGTCCTGAAGCAGGTCCAGTGGCAACCGTAAGGCTGGGTGCGGGGCTTTGCGAGTAGAAAGTATACGATTCCCTCCCACCAAGAAGGAATTGAGAGGGAGGGTGTGTAACACTGCAGGTCCTTGTGGCTTCCACATTGATTAGTATTTTCCTCCAGCACACCTCCACACCCTAGCTTGTACTACTTACCTGCTTTGGTTTTTCTCTCCACACACATAGGCCACCTCTGTTTTAAACCCAAAGATATGGATGTGGAACCGGTTCTTGACCAATTTTCACAGGCAAAAGTAGCACTGGGATTTTGGAGCCACAGTCTTCAACATGGTGTCTTGGCCTAGATGTAGGTTTAAAACTCGGAAAATTCTGGTCTGAATTCTTTCTCTACCAGTACCTAACCTTGTGCTTTGGGTACATTTCCTTACTTCTCCAAGCCTCCGATGTTAGATCAGTGAAACAGACTGAAATAAAATGTAACTCATAGTGTGACTGTGAGAATTTAGGGTGATTTATTTAATGAGGACTTATTGAATGCCTGTTAAGAGAGTACAAGCACAGCGAGTGGACAATAAGTTCTAGTTCCTTCCTAGGCTCAGAAAGCTTCCTGTACCTTTTAGACTACTTCTCTGGACCCTGTATTCAGAGTTGACTTCACGAGCATGTGACATATACAGTCACATAGGACTCCATGCTTACAAAGGCCTGACATCCTTATAAAGGCTCTGTTATCACCATCTTGAACTTAGTAATAACTTTTAAACAAAGAGCCCTAGTTTTCACTTCTCTACACACCCCCAAAATTAGGTAGCCATTTCTTCCCATAGCCACTCTAATAATGGGGTCATTAGTAATTTTAAGAGGTTATCACTATTTAAAGATCTGATAACAATGATATTAGTCAAGATGATGTAAAAATAGATTTATAGCCTCATTGAGGTCACTGGTAAATTTACCAATCATTTAAGGAAGAAATGATACCAATTCTCTACAGTCTCCTTCAGAAGATACAATCACAGGAAATACTTTATAACTCATTTTATGGGCCCAGCATTACTCCAATATCAAAACCAGATGATGACATTATAAGGAAAGGTAACTGTAGGCCAATGTCTTTCCTGCACATAGAGGCAAAAATCCTCAAGATTAGCAAATCAAACCCAACAATATATAAAAAGAACTAACCACCAAAATCAAGTAGGATTTATGTCAGATATGCAAAGCTGTTTCAACTCTCAAAATCAATTAATGTAACTCATCACTTCAATAGGCTAAAGAAAAAAATCACAGTCATATTGATAGATGCAGAAAATGCATTTGACAAAATCCAACATCTTTTATGATAAAAACTCTCAGCAAACTAGGAATAGAGGAAGGACTTCTCCAACGGGATAAAGAACATCTACAAGAATCCTATAGTTAATAGCACAAGAAATAATGAGAAAAAGGTTTTCAGCAAAGATTAGAAATAAGGCAAGGGTGTTCCCTCCTATGAGGGCCCAAAAAGGAAAACACATGCACATCCACACACACATGCATGCAAATACATTTTTTAAAAAGTAGAATATACCATAAGAGAAAGTCTTTGTGACATTTGATGTGATGATGACATTTTAGGCACCGTCACAATCCATGAAAGAAATCATTGATAAGATGGACCTAATTATAACGGGACATTTCTGCATGATCTAAAACAGTCAAGAGAATGAGAAGATGGGCCACAAATCACAGACTAGGAGACAAACATATTTGATGAAGGACTATTATGCAGATTATACAAAGAGGACCTTGGGATGCAACTCAGTAGCAATGGTGTAGCTCTGTTTAGCATGCACAGGATCCTGGGTCTGCCACAGAACAATAATAATGAGAACAAAAGCACACAAAACAGCAACAAAATCAACAAAGAACTCTTAAACCTCAACAATAAGAAAACAGCCTAATTTTAAAAAGGCCCAAAGACCTGAACAGGTGCCTCAGAAGTAGATATACAGGTGGCCAATAAGCGTGTGGAAAGACGCTTCCCATTGCGTGTCACCTGGGAAATGCCAGTTACGATAAAAATGAGATTCCACTGCATGTCTGTTAAAATGACCAAAATCGAGAATACTGACACCACCATATACTGGAAAGGATGTGGAGCAAAAAGGACTCTCATTCTTTGCTGGAGGAAAGGTCAAATGGTACAGAGGCTTTGGAAGACAGTTTGGTAATGTCTTATAAAATCAAACATTATCATAAGGCTCTAGCCATCATACTTCTTGGTATTTATTCAAATGAGTTGAAACTGTATCCACACAAAAACCCTGTAGTTAATATCATACAAAATAATGAAAAAATAGTTTTCCAGCTAAGAGCAAAAATAAGGCAAGGATGTTCCTTCTTACCAGGGCCTAGCAAGGGGCACATATGCACACGCCCGTGCGCACACGCACACACACACACACACACACACTAGAAAACCTCTAGAGTATAGCATAAGAGAAAATCTTGATGTGATGATGACATTTTAGATACTAAACACATAATCCATGAAAGAAATCATTGACAAGCTTAACCCAATTATGAGTAGACATTTCTGCTTTATCTGAAGCAGCTGTGTATAGTAGCTTTATTTATAATCACCAAAATTTGGAAGCAACCAAGATGTCCTTCAATGGATGAATGGATAAACAAATTGCGGGACATACAAACAAGGAAGAGTACTTTACACAGAATAATAAAACTCTAAACAGAAGTGAGCAGCTGGATATGGTGGCACAACCCTGCAATCACTACACTCTGGGAGGCTGAGGCAGGAGTATCACAAATTTGAACCAGACTGAGCAACTTAACAAGACCATGTCTCAAAATAAACAAATAAAAAGAGGTAAGGATGTAGATTAGTGGCAGGCCTTGGGTTCAGCACTCAGTACTGAAACAAACAAACAAATAAGAATAAAGAAATGAGCTATCAAGCTATGAAAAGACATGCAATAAACTTAAATGCTTCTTACTAAATGAAAGAAGCCAATTTGAAAAGGCTACATAGCATATGATTCTAACTGAATAACTATGTGGACTAGGCAGAACCACAGAGATGGTTATCAGATAAGTACTTGCCAGGGGCTTAGTGGGGAGGGATGGATGGATTTTACCAGACAAAGTAAAATAATAAGCAATGCACCCACCAATAGATAAGAGTATATTAATTTACGGCAGAGAAACTATTCTATATGATATAACAGTGAATATGTCCTTATTTGGTTGTCCAAATCTGTACATCAGGAGTGAACTCTAAACTATGGGTTTTGGGCGATAAGTGTTTGTCAGCGTAGACAGTATGTGAACTCCTCACTTGCTGCTCCAATTCTCTGTGAACCGAAAACTGCTCTAAAAGAATAAAGTCTATGTAAAAGGGAGGAAAGATTTATGACTACTTCTAATTTTGAATTGTTGAATGGGGACACTGTCCTGATTGTCAGAGCGGGAGCCAACATCTTATCTACTTCAAGATTATGTGTAATGAGGGACAAAAGCGGAAGCAAAGGGGACAGATCCAATCGCATGTCTCTGTGTGTGTATTCAGCACAGACTGCAAACCTCCAGTTCACCCCTGCTTTTCCTGCAGTGGAAAACTCTTGAAGGTCACTGAGCCCCAGAGCCTGGAGCAACAAGACATTTTTTACAGAGAGAAAATGTTATTTTAGAATGAAACCTAGCCACGGCTGCCAGGGGCTGTGGAACACAAACCCATAAAACGCAGGGTTTTTGGAGCACTTAACAAGATTTCCACCTGATAATAGGAAAACAATGATTTCATTGAGATCTTCCCAGGAAACAGGTCCTCCCAATCCAGTTGACAGTCTGAGATCATCTTAGTGACAGTATCGAGGTTTAAAAGCAGCCAGGGGACAGCCAGGTCCCCTGTGCATATTAATTCATTGATGACCTTCTCAAGGGCAGGAGGAGCTGAGTTGCTCAGAGGTTTCTTGGAGGTCTTCCATCCCAAGAATGTCACGAATTCACCTTTATCCTTTCCCAATGATTTACTTTGGGGATGAACTAGCGGATGACTCCTTCAAGCTGCTTTGTGTTGCTACCTCTGGTATTTTCCTCCAAAAGCTACTCTGATGAGTAGTAGAGTAGACTGCACAGGAGTGATTTATGCTCACCTCTCCCTGGGCAAGTGGCCTTTATCTGCACTGCTGGAACACCCTAGAGGAACACACAGGGACGTTGGAGTACCTTCTCTTTATCTGTAACCTAATTTTAAATTAGTAGGAGCTGCAGTTATAAATCTCAGGCCGAGTCGTTCTTAGCTCATTATGTTTTGGCCACTTCATTTTATGTGATAACAATGTACCATGCGTTCAGCAAAATTTATAGTTTTGAAGATGCTGTCTTGTGCACAGGCATATTTGATTGTCACCCAAACCCTATCAGGCAGAAAACAAAGGATGACCGTCCCCTTTAGACAACCTGGAAAACTGGTGTTAAAGGGTTCCCATTTTCTACTGCTGAGCCACGTTGGACAGAGACTGTGTCTACTTTGCAAAATAAAATATTAACTATTTCAAGGGTATTTAAAGTACAGAAAATATAAAAGATAGCTATTTATCTACTTCCTGGTTTAATAGCTGTTAATATACACACACACACCCAAAAATATACACCCCAGATATTTTTTAAGAAGAAATGAAATGATGCAATACAGTTATCGTCACCCTATCTCCTCCCTTTCTTGCCAGAGGTGACTACTATCCCAAGCCCACACCTATTCTCCTGCCCCCATGTTATTAAACCCTTACCACACCTGTATTTACCTGTGACAATATGTATTAGTGGCATTATATGTATCTTACTTCTTATGTCCCTATTACTTCTTGAGTCTTTTTGTAACTTGTTTTTCAATGTTTCCATAGTGAATATTCCCATACTGAGTCATTTTAAATTGACAGCAGTGAGGAAATAATTTAGAAAGACCAATGATTTATTAGTGAATGATTTATTAATGATTAAAAATGACAGGAAAGAAAAAAATTTATTATTTTAAATTTTTATTCTGGCAGAAAACAAATGTTCCTGACAAAAACTGTCTGCAAAAAAAAAAATCTTTTTACAAAATAAATTATAATGTATGTACAAGTTATTTATCATGGTATTGTTTATACTAGCAAAAATTTGGGAACAAACCTGTAAGTTGAGGCTAGTTAAATAAACTGTGACACATCTACCTAAAAAAGATCCATGAGACTGAAAAAGCAAAGGTGCCTTATCAGTACTTATAAGAAAGGATCTCTGGGGATACATGAGCTGTGGGCCTTTTCTAGTAGAATATATACTTTTGGGCTGGGGATATAGCTCAGTGGCATAAGTGCCTGCCTAGCAAGTGCAAGGTCGTGAGTTCAATCCCTGGTACCGTAAAAAAAAAAAAAAAAAAAAGAATATATACTTTTACTTGTTTGTATTTTCATAAAGAAACAATGAAAGAATACTAGAAACTAACACGAGTGGTTAGTTAATTAGTAAGATAGGTAGATAAAGGAGTAAAATGAGATGGGTAGGGGTGAGGTGAAGCCTGGCCTGTATTAGATGCAGTTTTATATTGCTATGCATTTACGTGCAGTGAATAGACTGCTTATTTAGTATAGCAAGTTAAACTGAACACACTGCTAAATATAAATGGCCTCTCTCTATTCCATAGGTTGGGGTGGAAAAACAGAAATGGAACAATGTCAAGTTGATGCTATTTGCATTCACATTGGATGAATTCATGTCATTTTCCTAGGGTAGAGAGAAAACAATACATAAAAGTAACATAATTGGAACTGGGGATTTAGCTCAGCGGCACAATGCCTGCCTGGCAAGCGCAAGGTCGTGAGTTCGATTCTCGGTCCTGGAAAAAAAAAAAAAAACACAAACAAAGAAAAGGAACATGATCAGTTTGTTATTTCTACTATTAATCTATACTATTTGCCAGAAATTTTAAGGTGTTTTAGAAAATATTTCTTAAATTTATGTAATATATATGTGTAGTTTTAGCACATCAGATTGTATTAAAAGTTGAAAGCCAAGTATAGCAATTCTCCACCGTATGCCTTCACACTAACCCCTCCCCAGACCCAATCTATTTTTTAATCCTGTTTTTTTAGCTGTTTCTTTAGGACTCACACATATCTGTGTTTCTATAGCATCTGTAAATATCACTGTCTTTGAATCACCAATTTTAGACAGTTTCTACAAACTTCTTATGATAGCAACAAGGAATTCATCTCATATCTTCTCTGCTTCCCTTTCTCCCAAGCCCTCAATGTAGTGATTTTAACATTTAAAAACTTTCCCCTTTTTAAAAAAGTATATGTTCACATCATTACTCCAGCTTTATGATAAGCCTTGATATTTAGCGAGGAGTCCTCTCCCTCCTTACTTATCTTGGCTATTCTTTGCACTTTAACCTCATATAAACTTTTAAATCAACTTGCCAAGTTCAACCCACCAAAAAAATCCCCTCAGTTTCCAATTAGAATTGTAAAAAATGTACATATTAGGGGCTGGGGATTTAGCTCAGCAGCAAAGCGCCTGCCTGGCAAGCGCAAGGTCGTGAGTTCAGTTCCCAGTACCGGAGAAAAACCACAAAAAAAAAAAAAAAATGTATAAATTAATTTAGGAAAATCAATATTGTGATACCATTGCCACAATCCACAAATATGCAACCTTTCTCCATTTATTTAGGTAGCAATAAATAGTGTATCATTATTGAAGTTGTTCCTAGGTACCTAAGAGCTTTTCTTGTTATTTCAAGTTCATTTAACAAACTGTCTTTTTAAATTAGGTGTTGCTCCAGGATGCTGTTAATTTTTGTAACTAAGAAATAATTCACATAGCATGAAATTCACCATTTAAAAAGTATGCAATTCAGTGGGTTTAGTTGCAGTCACAAGATTGTACAAACATTGCTACCAATTCCAGTGCATTTTCATCACCCCAAAAAAGAAACCCTATGCCCCTAAGCAGCCACATCCATTATTCCCTCCTCTCAGTCCCTGGAAACTAGTAACCTTCTCCCTGTCTCCATACATTTGTCTCTTATGGAATCATACAGTACGTGGCCTTCTGATTGGGCTTCTTTTGCTTAGTATAATGTCTTCAAGGTTCACTCATGTTGTAGTATTAATCAGTGTTTAGTTTCTTTTTATGGTCAAATAATATCCCTTTATGTGGCTAAATATTCTTATTCATTTATCAATAGTGTGAACATTTGAGTTGTTTCTTACTTTAGGCTCTTATGAATAATGCCTTTATGAAGACTTTGGTATAAATTTCTATGTTTTTAGTTATCATAGATGTACACCTACAAGTTGAGCTGTTGGGTCATATAAGTCTAGTTAACATTTTGAGGAATTGTCAAACTATTCTCCAAAGTTACCATATCATTTTACATACCCACCAGCAAAGTTCAAGAGGTCTACTTGTCCACATTTTCACCCATATCTGTTAATGTTCTTAAAAAAAAAAAATTATAACCATCCTAGTGGGTTTATCTCACTGAATTTGATTTGCATTTCCCAAACAAATAATGACATTGAGCATCTTTTTATGTTTTTCTTGGTCATTTGCATATTATCTCTAGACAACTGTATATTCAAATGTTTTGCCCATTTTTAAATTAAATTATGTTTTTACTATTGAATTGTAAGAGTTCTATATACATATTGGGTCTTAGAACCTCAGTATATATTTTCAAATATTTTCTCTAGGGGCTGGGGATTTAGCTCAGCGACACAGTGCCTGCCTGGCAGGAGTGAGGTTGTGAGTTCAATTCCGGTACCGGAAACTGCACCCCCTGCCAAAAAAAATACATATTTTCTCCAATTCTGTAGGCTGTCTTTTCATTTCCTTGTGAGCATGCTTGAAACACAATAGTTTTAAATTTTTATGAAGTCTAATATTTTCTTTAGTGTTTTGTGCTTTAAATGTCATAATTAAGAAAGCATTACTTAACCTAAAATCACAAAGACTTCCACTTAACGTTTTGGTCTAAGAGTTTTGTAGTTCTAGCTCCTACATTTAGGTCCATGATCCAATTTGAGTAAATTTCTGCACATGGTGTAAAATTCAGGTCTAATTTCACTAATTTCACTAATTTTCACATATGGCTATCCAGTTGAAGAAACTGTTCCCAGCCCCCACTGAACTGTCTGGGTACCCTTGTCAAAAATCAATTGACCATGGATGTACAGGTTTATTTTTGAACCTCAGTTTTAATCCATTGATCTATGTTTATTCTTATGCTAATACTATACTGTTTGTTTACTGGAGTTCTGCAATGTGTTAGTGTTGGGAAAGGTGAATCTTCTACCTTTGTTCTATTTTAAGTGATTTGGCCTTTTTGGACTCCATGCACTTCCATATGAATTTTAAGATCAATGTGTCAATTTTGCAAAAACAAAACAAAAGTTAGTTGGAATCTTGGTATTGTATTGAGATTTGGGATCATTGTTAATCTACGGACCTATTTGAAGGGTATTGTCATGTTGACAATGTTAGGTCTTCCAGTACATAAGCAGAGGCTATCTTTCCATTTACTTAGCTCTTTAATTCCTTCAGCAATGTTTTATATTTTTCAATGTATAAATTGTAGGGTTTGAAATTTTTTCATTAGATTTACTCCTAAGTAAATTTTATTATTTTTATGGCTATTACAAATTCAATTGTTTTCTTGCATTTGCTTTGAGAATGTTCAATGCTAGTATACAGAAGTAGAGCTGTCAACTTGCTGAACTTATCAGCTGTAATAGTTCTGTGCGTGGATTCTTTAGTATTTTTATATGCAAAACCTTATAATCAATAAATAGGGAAATTTTGCTTCTTCCTTTCCAATCCTTTTTATTTATTTTTCTTGAGTAACAGCCTTGGATAGAACTTGAGGTATAATATTGACTAGAAATATGACAATGAATATTTTCTTTTTGTTCCAGATCTAAGGAGGAAACTTTAGTCTTCCTATGAGGTATGATGTTATTTATATTTTTTGAGGGGGAGGATTTAAAAAATTTGTGTGAGTGTGTGTATCTTTTGTGGCAGTACAGATTGAACTTGAACTAAAAACTGCTCTATCACTGAGATATATCTCTAGCACTGTTTTAGAAAACTTTTTGCTTCTTAATTCCAACACAAGGGCTCTCTAAGTTGCCCAGGGTAGCCTCAAACTTGCAGTCCTCCTGCCTCAGCCTCCAGAGTATCTGGGAATACAAGTGTTTGCCACAACAACTGGCTTAGTTGTGATTTTGAGTAGATACCTTTTATTAGGTTGAGGGAGTTTCCTATACTTCATTTAAGAGCTTCAAAAAGGTATTGGACTTTTTCAAAAAGTTTTTTTTCTCTGTAGAGTTAACTGGACTTTGTCCTTTTTCTATTAATATGGACTGTTATATTGATGGATTTCTATATTTTAAATCAATCTTGCATTCCTGAAATAAAACCCTCTTGATCATGGGTTATAATCCCTTTAATATACTTCTGGATTTGGTTTTCCAGTATTTTGTTGAGATCACATATTCATAAGTGTAATTGATTGGTTTCTAGGGGTTTTTTCTTGTGATGGGGTTTTGATACCAGGGTAATATTGGACTCAGAATGAGTTTGGAAATGCTTCCTCCTCTTTTATTTTTATAAAGAGTTTATAAAGCACTGGGTTTGTTTTTGGTTTGGTTTGGTTTGGTTTGGTTTGGTTTGGTTTGGTTTGGTTTGGTTTGGTTTGGTTTGGTTTGGTTCTGAGACAGGGTCTTGCTATGTAGTTCAGGCTGGCCTGGCCTTACTATGTGGCCCAGGCTGGCCTCAAACTCACAACAGTCCTCCTGCCTCAGCCTCTTGAGTGCTCAGATTACAGGTGTGGCCCACCACGGCTGCCAAGAGTTCATTTTAATTCTTCAAATATTAGGTAGAATTCAGCAATGAAGACTTCTGCCTTTATACTTGTCTTTGTGGGAAGTTTTTTGACTATTGATTCAGTCTCTTTACTTGTTATATGTTTATATTTTCTATTTCTTCTTGAGTTAGTTTTACCCATATTTGTGCTTTTAGGGACTTGACAGTTTTATCTATGTTATTTAATTTGTTCGAGTATGACTGTTCATAGTATTCTGTTATAATTTTTATTTTTGTCAGGTTGGTGGTACTATTTCTTCTTTTACTCTTGATTAAAGCAATTTGAATCTTCTTTTTTTTTCTTAATCTATCTAAAGGATTATTAATTTAGGTGATCTTTCCAAACAGCTAATCACTGACTTTTTTTCAGTTGTGCTATTGATTTTTAAACATTGATACTGTACAAAAAATTAACTCATAATATTTGTAGATTCTCTTACATGTTCTATAACATGATTCCATTATCCAAAATAAGGTCACTTCCATGTCATCAGGTCTCATGTATTACATTGCTGCAAGCAGTGACATCCCTGACTTCAGAGAAAATGCTTCTCATATATTAGTGTTAAGTGTGATGCTAGCTGTGAACAGGTATCCTTTATGAAGGAAACGCAATTTCCTTTCATTCCAGCTTAGCTAAAGGCTTTATCTTAAATCAATATTGAATCTTATCAAATGCTGTCTACATTCGCTCAGTATTCATAAGATTGCTTTCCCTTTTAAGTATTAAATTTGAATTAATTTACATAAATTAAGATTACCAAATATTAAAAATTCTTATGTACCTAGAAGAAGCCATATTTGCATATTTTGTGAATTTGGCTTAGTAAAAATTTATTTAGTATTCTTTACATCTATGGGGGTTTTTTTGGTTTTTGTTTTTGTTTTTGTCTGTTTGAGACAGGGTTTTTCTATTCAGTTCAGGCTGGCCTTGAACTCGTTTTGTGGCCCAGGCTGGCCTCAAACTCGCAGGGATCCTCCTGCCTTAGCCTCTGAATGCTGGGATAACAGGTGTGGGCCACCATAGCTAGCTACATTTATGTTTTTTGGGGTTGTTTTGTTTTGTTTTGTTTTTTCCGGTGTCAGGAATCAAACTCATGACCTTGCACTTGCCAGGCAGGTGCTGTGCAGCTGAGCTACATCCCCAGCCCCTTATGTTTTTAAATAGATTGACCTATATATTTATTTCCCATATTTCTGAGGGTATTTTCTTCTATCCTTCCTTCCTTCCTTCCTTTCACTTCAAAATTATTTGACAATACTGGGAATTGAACCCAAGGCTTTCACACCGAATTATGTCCCTAGTCCTTTTTCTTTTTGATTTTGAGATAGAATCTTGCCAAGCTTAAATTGCCCAGGCTGGGCTTGAACTTGTCATCCTCCTCCTCAGCCTCCCAGACTGCTGGGATCACAGACATGCACCCCACACCCATCTAAACATCTGCATTTAAGACCACACTGTCTCTCAGAGTTTAACTTCCCACAGAGAAACTGCAAACACAGTTCACAGGCAGGGCCCGATTTATTAGCCGTCCTCCTTGCTACTTCTCTGAGTCCACGAATGGAACTGTGCTTGCTTCTCACTCCCAAAGGAGGCAGCCTTTCCCAGCCATTTGTGTTTACTACAAGGAAAAGAGGTCTGAACCAGCACACTTTCCAATCATGTCTAGAGTCAGTCCCCAACGTGTGTCATTCATCTTTGTGTTCCAGTGCGGTGTCCGGCACATACCATCCGCTCCACAAACCCTTGTGGAGCAAAGTGCTATGTACAGTGAAGAAAGGATTAGCTTTTGACTTGAGTTGTCATCGTTTTAGTTTCTGAACAGAATAACTCAAGGTTTGCTGGACATTATCATTGCAATCACCTCTCTTATGTTTTTATTGTGTCAAAATACATGTAACATAAAATTCACCATTTGAAGTGGCATGGGGTACATTCCCATCACTGTGACTATCGCTCAACATCCAGCCACAGAATCATTTCCATCTCGCAAAACTGAAGCTCTGCACCCATTAAATAATAACCGCCTAGGCCCCTGTCACTGTGGACGTGTTTGCGCTATGTACTTCACATGGGTGGAATCATACTGTATTTGTCTTTTGTGACTAGTGTATTTCATTCAGCATGGTTCATCAGTGTTGCAGCAGGTCTGAATTTCCTTCCATGGTAAGGGTGTATAGTTCTCCATTATATGTATATGCCACAATCTGCTTGTGCATGTATTCACTGATGGATACTTGGGTTGCTTCCATATTTTAGCTATTTATTTTTATTGGTATTTGCTTGCAATCTTTAATAACTACGTTCATCTTGGGCAGTTGGTACCTATACATATCACATCTGAATCATTTTTATTTCTCCTTCCTCTCCCCGCTCCTTCCTTCCCCAGGTACCTTTCCCATCTCCAAAACTTTATCTCCCTGTTTCCTTTTTAAATTTATTTCCTATTTATTTTTATTTAAATTATCTATATTTTGGGTTTTTCATATAAGAAAAACCATGTGATATTTGGCCTTCTGTGTCTGTTTTATTTATTTGGCATTATGGCCTCAAGATCAGCCTATTTTCCTATGAATCACTCAAATTTATCCTTCTTTGTGGCAGAGTAATACTCAATTGTGTATATATACCATATTTTCTTATCCATTCATCTGTTGATGGACATATAGTTTCCTTCCATGATATAGCTAGTATGAGTTGTTATAAATGTGGGTATGCATACATGCTGTTATAAATGTGGGTATGCATACATCACTGAAATATCATGCCTTTAATTCTTTGAGGAATATACCTAGAAAGGTATATGTGGATCAAATGGAATTTCTATTTTTAGAGTTTTTTTTTGTCTGTTTGATTTTTCAGAGAAGGTCTCACTATATAGTTCCTTGAACTTGCTTATGTAGCCCAGGCTAGCTTCGAACTCATGGCAATCCTCCTGCCCCAGCCTCTTGAGTGCTGGGATTACAGGCATGCACTACTATGTCCAACTGTTTTTAGTTTTTTGCGGAATCTTCCTACTTATTTCTGTAGTGATTGCACTAATTTACATGTAGATGGGTTCTTTTTCCTCCAGAATGTTGCTAGCATTTGTTGTTTTCTTAGTCCTTGAGTCCTTCCTGGAGTAAGATGGAATTCAGTGATGTTTGACTAGCATTTCTCCAAAAACCAGAGCACTGAACATTTTTAATACACTTGTTAATCATTTGTACTTTTTTTTAAAGAAGTAGTGATTCATTTCAATTGCCCATTTTTTGACTGAGTCTTTTATTAGGGGAGGTCTGAACTTTTTGGCGTTCTTATATATTCTAGATACGAGTCCTCTGTCCAAGGAGTAGGTGACGAAAATTTTTTCCCATTCTGTAGGCTGTCTCTTCACTCTGTTGGTTGTTTCCTTTGCTGTACAGAGGTTTTTAAATTTGGCATAATCCCACTTATTGATTCTTGATGTTATTTCTTATGCAATGGAGTTCTGTTTAAAAGTCCTTGCTTATACTTATA
>NW_004955416.1:16186337-16356560 GCF_000276665.1 Chinchilla lanigera | reverse complement strand
GCACCTGCCTGGCAAGTGCAAGGTCGTGAGTTCGGTCCCCGGTACCGGAGAAAAACCAAAACCAAAAAAAAAAAAAAAAAAATCATATGGCTTACACTCTATATTCTGTACAGCATCTGGAACTTAAGGGTAAACATATGCCCAAAGTTAAAATTTAAATGTGTAATATATAAATTATTGAATTATATGGTTGCTAGATAAAATTATGCTAAGGAATAAAGAAATAATGAAAATCTTTTAAAAAATCAGATGGCTGAAAGTGCTTGGGTCCATATTTTGGTTACAGTAAGCAGCTGTGCCATGAACATAAGTGTATAAACATGTAATGGCATAGGTGTACAAACATAAAGAACTAACTAAAAGAGATGATAAAATTTTAACTTTTAATTATACAAGTTACATGATTTCCCACACTTGGAGCAAATGATAAATTTCCCATTCCTTAAGATTATATCATGCAGGAGCAATTGCCTAGGTAGCTAGACTATCAAAAGTACCCCAGAAACCAAGAGCCATATATATATTTGTAATTCTCCACTATTGTATTTTAAATCATCCAGAGACAAATTTAGTCTAAATTCTAAAATAGCTCTTTTTTGAACTGGTGTAATTATTACCAATATTACATTTTCTTTAAAAGAACCTTCTATCTGATCTTCTGTTCTAATGCCATCCACCACAGGCTAGGTTATCTCTTGAAATTAAAAATTAAAACTCTCTTGGTAATCAGGCAAAGGTTGAGAAATATTTACTACTCAACTAAGATGACAGAAGAGAGACTCTCTGTCTCCTGGAATGCCCAGCATATGTGGTAAGTGTGTGCAATGACCGTGTTCCCTGCCTTGCTCTGGTTCCACAATTGGGATGTGAGGTAGTTGATATGAGACCAGAAACTTTGTAGCCACCTGTAGCAAGCAAGTCTCTCAACACCTGTTTTCTTTTTCAGAAAAGATGCATTTGGAAACATTAATCCATCTAGAACCTCAGGAACACATGCAGAATATCTGATCCTCACGGAATCTTTTCAAAAATGTTTTTTTCAATGTTGAGGATGGGACCCAGGGCACTGTGCATGCTATCACTGAGCCACATCCCTATCTCCCTCACAGAATCTTGACATCAGGCCCAGGTTTGAAAATTCCAAGGAACTAATGAATTAGAATATTGGGGAAATTTTTATTATTATTCGGCCAGTGGTGGTAGCAGTAAAATCAGTGAGCTGTCAGTCTGGTCTCTGCTATAGTTTGGTTTTTTGGTTTTTTTTGGTTTTTTGTTTTGTTTTGTTTTTTCTCTGTTATAGTTTGGATCTGGAGTGTCTCCCAAAGGCTCATGTATAAAAAGTTGGTCCCCAACTTGGCACCATTGGAAGGTGGTGGGAAACTTTAAGGGGTGGAGCTGAGTGAGAGGTTTTGGATCATTGGGGGTGTGCCTCAAAGGAGATGTTGATACTGCAACCACTCCTCCTCCTCTACCTTTGTTTCCCAGTCACAGCTTTGAACAGAATTCCTCCATCATACACTCCTTCCATGGTGTACTGTTTCACCATAGGCCAAACGTAAGGGGCCAACCAACCATAGACTGGATCCCCTGGAACTGTAAGCCCAAATAAACTTTTTCTTTTTTAAATCTTTTAGCTCAGGTATCTGCTATAGTAACACAAAGCCTCCATTTTAATTCTAATCCAAAGAAGAATGATTACCTATAGTTAAGCTGCCAGTTTGTTTGGTACTGGGAATTGAATTCAGTACCTTGCGCCTGCCAGGCAGGTGCTGTGTTGCTGAGCTATATCCCCAGCCCAGCTGCCACTTTCCTGTGAAGAAGGAATGTCTAGAAGTCAAATTATAGAAGGACCCACCACTTATCAGCTGTGGGTTTCTGGGAGTTACTTAGCCAGAGGTTAAACAAAACTGGAGAAAGCAATACCTGCCCTCACAAGGTGGTTGTGATAATTAAATGATGCAACGCTTAAGGTGAATTTTTTATTGATGTAAAGGTATATAAAACATTGTAGGGAAGTAGATCTTTTGCAAATGGGAAAGGGACCAAGACATGGAGGGAAAGGGAGAAAGAGGAGGGTAGGGAATCAAAAAAGAATCAAGACATGCTATGCACATGTACCAAATTCCCACAAGGAATGTGATCCTTATGTACTACAAACATGCCAATAAAAATAAAAATTGGGAAAAAAAACTGGAGAGCATAAAAAAATGTGTATTTTTGCTGTTAAAAATATAAGGGAAATATTATTATTATTATTATTATTGTTAAGATTATCATTATTATTACTTCAGGTTTGGAAGAAAATGTGGTTAGAAGGGTGATGCCAGCAACAGAGCAAGCTCACTGGACAGGAGGACAAGGCCAGCTGCGCTGATGATGCATCTGAGTTGACCAACAACCAAATGTCTTTTATCTGCTCTTTACTGACAGTCAGACCATCTCATGGTCACCAAATACCCCAGGCAAGATCTGAAACAGCCTGTGCGGGTCTGAGACCCACTCTTTGCACTGGTCCTAATTATGCCCATCTGAATGGTGCTAGATAAAGAATAGATTCCTAATAAATAACACTCTCATATCTCTATCCTATTCTAATCACAGAAACTATATAATCACACTTCAGAAAATTTAGGTCACATGAGAAAAACTTAAATTTCACCTGTTAAAACTTTGTCACACTTTGATATACATCTCTTCTATTTTTATATAGCACGCTGCCCCTTTTTTCTTTCTTTTTTTTTTTTAGTGCTGGCATGGAACCCAGAGCCTTGCTTATGTTAAGCGCATGTTCTACCACTGAGCTGCATCTCTAGCCCTATGCATGCTTTTTAAGCCGTTACTTTAATTATAACTGTAGAGGCAATTTTACATTCTACTTATTTCCTTGCTTGATAGTATATCACGAGAATTTTCTCTGTTCATGCTTCAACATATATATAGTCTTTAGAGTTGGTAGAACATTCCATCCATTCAGTAGGTTGATGTGCCAGTCCCCTATAGATGAATATTTGTAGTGCTTTCACTTTTAAGAAAAATTTGACCAGTTCTACAATGTACACCTTCATATTTGTAGCATTTCCTGTATTTAAGATTATTTTATTAGACTATTCATTAAGAATTGCCCCAAAGAGCATGAACATATTTACAATTTTTCATACACTTTGCAAAATTGCATTCCAATAAATTTAACAAACTTTCAACTACCACAAGGTATTTTACCTCACCCTCTCCAGAACTGAGAAATGGATTTTTTTAAAAAAAATTTATTTTTTAAAAAGAATTAAGTATGTGGAAATTGGTAGCCTATATTGTATAATTCACATCTCTATTTTAAATAAAGCACAAAAAATTTCCAAATATGTATCAGTTAGTTGTTTTTCAATTTTTATAAACTGTCTGTTTAACTTTCTTAAGTATTGAATGCATAATTTTGATAACTCACTCAAGGAGAAGACAATTATGTCTTTTTAGCATAAAGAGCCCTGGTAACTCAGGTGAATTAAACCGTGAGAGCTGTGCTGCTTCTTCTACTGAACAGGCAGTTCCTGTATCAAACCAGCTATACCATGTGAAATGCTTTGTGAAGTATCAGGTGTCTTATAAAGATAATGAATGGATGATTACTATTCTCTCATTTTATCTACAGCCTAAGCTCTTAGACTTACAAATAAAATGGCTCCAAGAGAAATAGTGTATTAAGGGTCAAATCAGGCAAGATGAAGACTTGGAGAACTCCACCCAGAACCCTAACAGCAGCGATGGCAAACATTCCAGAGACCCAAGTGCCCAAACTCCGTCCCAAAACCCACTTATTTATCACAAAGTGTCAACACTTCAATTAAACCTGAAGATTGAGGTTTTAGTATGGAAAAAAACAAGTGTTGTCCAGTGCTCTGCTGCTGGGGTGACTTGGATTGCCTGACAGAGAGGCTCTGCCTGCCGCGGGTTCACCACCCCTTCCTAACAGTTTCCCACAGAGTATTACGTGGTAGAATTTTTTTCCCTGCTAATTTTCCTGAATAGGCCAACAACAAAGTGACTGATCCAAATTGACTGAACTACTATGGAGCTACAAAGTTGCCTTTGCTAGCAAGCAAAATTCTCAGACATTAGGGTAGAGGAACAAGTAAATAAAAGCCTATTTCTGTTTGTGGGGGTTTGGGAGCTCTTCTGCTGGGGGGAAAAAAGATTATCTTCCCCCCTATTGTTACTTATATCAAAATTACCTATTTAATGACTGTCCCTGTAAACGTGATGGAGTGAGAAATAATGTGTGAGTTCCAACAATGCATCCTTGGTATTGGAGGTGGCTTTTATTTGTATGTTGTTTCATCATGTTCATGAGTATATTTTTCAGCCTGGTATTTAATCTGCTAATCAGAAAATATAAAACACTGCTAGGTTTTCTAGACAAAAGGTGAATCTGAGAGTGGTTCATCTTCTTCCCAGTTCTGCATTTATTTTAGTGAGTTTGTGTGTGTGTGTGTGTATGTGCATGCGTGTGTGTGTGTGTGTGTGTGTGTGTGTGTGTGTGTGTGTGCTGAATTTGAAACCAAGGCCTCATGGATGCTAGGGAAGCACTCTACAACTGAGTTAGACCACTAGCTTTCCATATATGTATGAATGAGATATTATTCTTGAAAATTTAAAGAGGTTCTGGGTTCCATCTTCAGCACAGAAAATGAAAAAAGTTCTATGTGATCAACATATAGGTGATAAATGAAAAACCTGGTCTTTCAATGTTTCCAAATACCTGCATATTTTGAAACACAAAAATAGAAACAAAACAAATCAAAATCCTGCTTTGTAGCAGGAAATGTCTTGCTGCCTCTATTGTTAGGGTATGGAAAACAAGCAAGTCCCTACGTCACACCAGGTTGCACCTGTGCTAGGTCAGCCAGTAGTGTAGTGAGATTCGCACAGGACCAAAACCATGTCAGCTCCTGCTGATCAATGTGGGGAGACTCAGGGAGCAAAACCTGGGGTGCTTACAGGTGAGTAATGAAGTAACCAGGTGAGGTTGAGACCAAAAAAATTAACTTTCTTCTTAACCATAGAAAGAATAAAAGGAAAAAAGAAAAAGGATAATGACAAATAGCCTGGCGACACTGGTAAAAAGAAAAGGGAAGCCTGGAGCCCAGCCCTTTCTGCAGTTTTCAGGGCTCCATTAAGGCAGACAGGACGCCTACCACCCGTTCCAGAAACACGGAAAACTCAAGTTTCCTCAGGTTTCCATGTAAAATTTGCGTCTTGTCAACAAGTACTTCAAAATTTAAAAACCCCGGGAGACCAAGAAAACACTCCTTGTGTTTCATTTGTTTCTCTTTGGCCACCGAGTCTGTGATCCCCGAAACGTGAGCGCCATCCGCGGTAGGCTTGTTATTTTCTGGCCGGGCGGTGTGTTTTCTGCAGCTCCAGAGCAGCTTTGGAGCCTCACTCTGTCCGCTCCGACAGGTGAGGTTCCGGCCAGGTGGCTCTTGGAGTGAGAGTTCAGGCGCCCGCAGTGGTGCAGGGGTCGGGGATAAGCTCTCCGGATCCTTCTCCAGTTCCGGGAGAAACGCGTCCGTGGGTGGTCAGGTGAGCCACGTCTGGTCTGTCAGGGTGGCGAGACAGAAGACTAGGAAAGGACCATATGGAAATCAAAGATTCTGCATGGTCGCCCTGTGGAAGTCTAAAGTCTCTCCTTGGGACCCGGCAGTCCCTCTCCAGCTCTCACCAACCAGCCTGGCTGGTCCCCAACAAGCATGGGGACCTAGAGCTGGCCCTAGAGGCGGCTGTGGTACTTCCTCTGGCGCGGATGCAGCTCAGTGCAGCTCAGTTCAACTCGACTGCCAGACCCCAGCCCAGCGGAGCGCAAGATGACGCGGGAGAGAGAAGTAGGCTGCAGACTGCTGGAGCGCCGACCCCCAAGAGCTGTTGCCATGGTCACAGGGGACTTTTGATGTGAAGCGCTGTGACCCCCCACACACACATACTCCCTTCTTGGCTCGCCTTCAGGATGACGTCACGGACGTCCGAGTCTCTGACAGGCCACCTGTGGGTTGCTCCCGGCTTTAAAGCAGCTGTTGTGCCCTGGCCCCCGCAGCCACGTCCACTGTATCCACACCTGGGCGGACCGCGTCCGAACTCCAGACCTACCTCACACTCTGGCGGCTGCGGACTGGACAGGCAGCCAGAGAGAGGCAAGTATTCCCCGAACCGCTTCCTCCATCCTCCTCTTCCTCCCTGCGCCCTCGCTCTGCAGCTTGAGCGCAGGGCAGGAGAGAGTTTTCTTCCAGAAAGAAGTGGACAGCAAGCAGTTGGTTTTCCTGTCCGGCCAGGCGACAAATGCCAGGTAAAATCCCAGCCAAAGTCCCTAGGGTCAGTCAAGGGAGCGCCTGGGCTTGGCATTGCCCAACGTGCCTCTTACGGCCTCGCAGCTGAAGTGGGGTGGCGTGGCGAGGGGAGGCGGTTGGGAGCCTGGCAGTGGAGCACTCTTACCTGCTGTTCACCAGCCCGAGTTGTGAGGCGTCTAGTTTGCACCCAGCCGCGGACGTCTCACTCTGTGGGGCAGACAGGCACTGGCTCCCCAACCTCGAGAGTGCCGCTCTCAAAAACCAGCCTCCTCTATCTCCTCCACCTCCTCCACGTCATCTAGGATTCCAGGTTCAGCAGACCTGTTGCACCCAGAAAAGCGCCCCAACCCGGTCTGCACGCCAGGAGCCCCGCGACTCTGCTTGCCGACACCCCGAGCGCCCAGCGCGGATGGGCAGATGTGGGAAGCTCCCAGAAGCAACTGAGTAATCATCTCAGTGTCCTTGGCTCTGGTTCCTACCCATTTTAAGGGCAGCAAATAATTCACTAACTCGGGGAAGGCAATGGAGAGGCGGAAGGCCCGTCTGCTGAAAAAGAGCATCTAGCGCAGGTGCGTGCTGGTCTCGCCTTTGCACCCGCCGGGTCCTTGCTTAAGGGTCACAATCCCACTGTCAAAGATCCCTGGAGCCCCTCCCCGGCAAATCCGAGTTTCCAGTTTCAGCACCAGAAGCTGGACAGCGCCCTGCACTCTGAGCGCGAGAAGTATCCCTGGGACCCCGCGTGGAAGAGTCCAGAAAGGTGAGGCGGCTTTATAGAGGACTCAGGGACGGATTCCTCTCTTCGTTCCTCCAGGGGTCCGGGTGTCAGTTTCTCGGAGGGCACTCTATCTCCTCTTCCTACATCCAGTGCCAAAACTTAGCGCTGAGCGCCGGCCAGGCGCCAAGACGAAATGCGCGTCCACAAGCGGGGAGCGCAGGGTCCAAGGCGCACAGGATCTATGTGATCCCCAGTATTGGAGTTCTTTGGAAAAATCCGCCACATCCTCTCTCTCACCCGCCCCTTCCCGCCCCACAGTCTCCGTAGCCCTGCTGAAAGTGAATGAAGGAAAAAACGTGGGGGAGGAGAGAGACGATAGTGAGGCCGAGGGAAAAAGCACATTTTTTCTTAGTGTCTACCTTGGGCATAGGGGAAAAAAAACTGTCCAAAATGAACATCAAGTTACGCATTTTTTATCCAAAAACACCCGAAGTGCCCTTTTTACGAGCAGCAGAGGGGATTGCTTTGCCAGGAAGTGGGGGCAAAAAGCCGCGGAGGGGGAGAATCTACCACAAAAGGGCTAACAGAGGTGGGGGAGGAGAGAGCAGCAGAGAGGACGCAGCACCGCGTGGTTACTAGGCAACCAGCCGTAGCCCCAGCCTCCTGTTGCCTTGGTTACAGTGAATGGAGGGGCTTTGGCCACTGATTACCCGTGAGCACTTTGATTCTTTAAAAGGTACCTTGGGAGTCCCAGGCTGGTGAAAGTCACCACACTCCCACTTCATCCTCCCCCACCACCTGGGGAAATCCTGGGAGAGGAATTCTGCCTTTCAAATCCAGGCACAAGGCAATTTCCCTGCAATCCCTCCCACTCCACCCCCAGCGAACCCTTGCTTTAGAAATAATAGTAACATACCCTACCATTTCTTCAGGATTTGCAGTTTTGCCCCTCCACACACACACTCCTTATCGCACTACACTGGAGGCACTGATCTCTCCCCGTTTTCTCTCTTCCCTTTCCCCCTCCTTTAAATGAGGAAAAATACGTTTGCTCTTCATAGGGCAACAAGAGACAGGCAGGGGTCTTATCCAAGGATATTACTGTAAAGAGAGTCTAAGCAATCACAGCCCCCCCGCAGAACTCTCACATGAGGAAGGGGGTGAATTCTAGATCGAAGCACCCCCACGGAGCTCAAAGTAGGGAGAAACACCTCTCCTTCAGTAAGCGGCCATTGGCTCAAGGTTCTATTCTCTTTCCTCTTCCTCCGGCCATCACCTTTGCAACTAGCAAACCGCACAGCCAGCGTGGGTCCTCTGATCTTTTCTCTTTCCCCTGATTGACAAATATTGACTTCAGTTTCCACCTGTCAGCTTCACCCGCGTGTGTTCATTTGTAACATCTGGCTGGAGAAGCACTTTACCCACAATTTTCCAAAGGCAACTGTGCCATTCTCAGAGTGATAGAAGGGGAAGCCATTAGCAAGTTACCAGACCAACCAGTGCCCTAAGCATTAGTGCATCTAGAATATTTCTCACTAAAAGCCAAGAATTTTCAATTTCCAGAGCAAAACCTTATTTTAAACTGAGCTATTGCTTGATAGCACAGGAAGGGAGAAAAATCCCTATATTTTAGGCAGTAACCATATTTCACCTGCAATGCCTGCCCTAACAAACACAAACATCTTTCCTTGTATTATTTTCCTTCATCTGTTGATAAAAATAATTTTTAAAAATTGATATAATGTCAATGCATGCTTATGGCCAAAGATGACATTGGTGGAACAGCTAGATATAGTTGGGGAGCATTTACATTAAAATGCCTCTCACGTGTTTCTATAGAAACTTCCTGATAGACCAGACCATACAGCTGGTCTGCTTTTTGTAATTTTTTTCTTCATAGTAATTTCTTTTATTAATTCTCTTGAGCAGCGATCACTGATCACACTAATAATGTCCCATAGCAACAGTAGTTATTGTTACCAAAAAAATCCTTTTCTGCTCATTTTTTTAAAGACAAAGGATTTACTTCCCTTTCAAGAATATAAGCAAGATCTTATTGGCCAGGAAAGAGGAACCATTCTCTCATTGGTTAGTGTATTTTGCTTGTCAACCAATAAGAGAATGCCATTTGTCCTTTGCTGACTAGCTGACTGAGCAGGATACCCAGAATGATTAAATCTGCCTTAGGCCTACCCAGTAGCAAAGAGTAGAATCCAGAGTTCCGGGACCCGGGACTCACTTTGGCCAATTCAGATTGAATTTGACTGGCAAGAATGGACTTTTCCACCTAGTTACTGGTGGAACAATAATATATTGTTCTATCGATTCTTTTTCATTTTATGTTATATCACAATCATTCCAAATCAGTGTAGGTTATTGGTATCAGCATAATGAAGACCCAGGGATTTTTATGATTTCCCTAGAAGTACAGAATTGGTCCTCACTCTTAGGGGTCTGATGAAACTTTTGGGGATGAGGCTGCAAAGCCAAAAGAGACAAACAGTTATCTCTGATTTTGGATTCCCTCTGTTAGCTTTGCTGCCCCATGGTCATTTTATTTGTTTTCACTCTTTTATTCTTTCCAGCTGTCCTTCTGGCCTGAATTTTCAGTGAGATGTAGGAAAGCCGAATAGATGGAGATGGTGACCCTCTAAATTAGACCTATCCCTACCAAAGAAGGTCTGTGGCAGGTAGGTGATGGTGGTCCCTGGAGTTGAAGGTTATCTCAGCCCCTCATGGCATTGGAGTTGGTCAGGTCTGGTTTGGTTTTTTTCCTCTTCCCTGCCTGCAATAAACAGTACAATTTAGGGATGATGGCATTCATTTCCATGTTTATAAGAGAGGAGTCAAAGATTCACTCTCCTTCTAGGACAGACTCTCCAATAACAGCCTGGTAGCCTGCAGGATGTCCTTACATGAGTATGTACTCCTTTGCTCGGTCTTTTCTTGGTGGTTGCTGGAGGGGATGCTGGGGATGGACAGATACCTGACTACGATGTTGCTACCAGGAACACTTCCTTTATGGACCACATCTGATGTCAGTGGGACTGTGAGCTTCAATACTAGATGGTAAAACCTTCAATATTAGGGGCGATATCTTGTCACTCTCAATTCCCTAGAGCTTAGTCATGTTTAAAGTAGAGGCTGAGCACAGGTCTGAACTAAATAGGCAAGCACTAGGATAAGTCCCTTATCTTCCTCTTCATGAGAATGGCAGCTCTAGCCCTGGCCTCTCTCCACAAAAGATAAACAAAGGCTCAATTAATTGTCACCATGGTTACGTGGAGTAGCCACACTGAGGATCCCTATACCCATTACTGTCATGAAGTAAGAGAACAGGGGTTGGGGAACCGTTGTCATGGAGGCAACCATGGAAACAGGCGTTGCTAAGGGGACAGCTGTAAATTCAGAGGAAAGAAATTAGAAGTGGGGAGTGGGACTTAGTGGGCTGGAAGGCAGAGCACTTTTTCAAGGTACATTTCTCTGGGACCATAGTAGCCTTTGGCAGGGGGCTATTTACATCTTCGCTGATAGAGCCGAGTTAAAGAATTTTAGAAATGTTAAAAAACCATGGTTATCATCAGCCCAAGTCCATCATCAATGAATCTGTCCTTGCAAAAAGACAGGGTCCAGAAAGGAGGATTACGTGGTGTGCACTGGTGCACCCTCTTCCATTGCCTCTTTGCCAAGCATTTTGTATAATCTAAGCCAGGCTGTGTGCAAGGCACTGGCGTGGATAAATGAGCACAATCTTGAGCAGGACGGTGACTCGGATGGTGACGTTAGAGCCAGGGCTGCCCACGTGGACAGGCCTGCAGTGTGGTGTCCAGAGAGCTGCTGCAATTCTCTCCACCTGCGCTATTTGTAGCTTGTCATTCCCACCCGAAGTTCATCTGCAGCATCCCCTAGAAAGATCTGCTTTCCCTGGGAATGCCTAGGGTCCTGTGAATCCCTCATGTCTTAGTGAACCATGTTCACTGGTGTTACACTAAGGTCTTTGTCTCTGAAACAATCGCTAGGGGTGGCGATGCCCTGGCCCACTCTCACCAATGACAGATGCATGGGGCTATTTTCTGTTTTAGAAGAGGTCAAGGATAATGAACTCCTGTTTCTTAATGGGTTAAATGGAGGGAGGGGGGTCTCAGTTCACCACAGCTTGGAGTTCAAGGCCAGCCTCCACCAGTGAGCATTAGATGAAAGAGGGTCACAGCCTCCTGGGGAGGAAGGAACCCCCTCCTTTGCATCTTGCTCAGGGTAACTTGGCATTTTCTCCACCACTGGAAGTGGCCAAGCCTCAGAGCTGCCGCCGCCAGCCTTCTCCGCTTCATCCCACTTGGTCCCCGGGTCTCTCCGTCAATCTCCATGGGGAGAACCAACTGGAAGATGGGGAGGTCAGCTAAAGAGGAACAGCTCACAATTACAGAGCAGAAGAATTAAAAGCACCTATAGGGAAGGGTAATTATCTTTCAGCTGCTGCCCAAATACAATTAGGGCTGCTCTCTCAAGCCACCAGGATATTGTGGCTTTTGCTAATTAAGGAGCGGATGTGCCCTGCCAGTGCAATTAGAGGCTGGCCCAGGCGGCGGGGTCCTCGCCTTCCCCCTCCCAGTGCCGCCCACAGGGGACATTAACCAGGGAGCCCAGCCTCACGCCCACCTGCCAGGAGAGGATGCCTGAGCCGTGGCTCCACCATCTGGCTGCCCTGCCATGTCTCTCTTCCTGTCCTTTCTGTTCTGCTGGCCCTGCCAGTGACTTTACTGAACTGTGCAGTTGGCCTCCGAGGACTGTCACTGAGGGGCCTCCGAGGACTGTCACTGAGGGCCAGGACCCAGAGGGCCACCACTACCTGCATTTTTTTTTTTCAGAACTGGGGATCAAATGCACCGAGCTACATCCTCAGCCCTTTTATTTCGTATTTTGAGACAAGGTCTTGCTAAGTCACAAAGTTGCACAGGCTCCGCCTCTGACAACACTGAGATTACAGGCGCACACCACCCCTACAGGACTGCACTCTGCACTCGGCTCTTCCCATTGTCCGCCCTCCTGCCATGTGCAGTGCTTTGCAACTCAGGAAGAAAAGGTAGAGAAATGAGCTTCCCTCTCTCTGTCCTGCAACAGTGAGCTTTTCCCGTTATTTTCATCATAGAAAATGCAATGCTTTGGAAAAAAAGAAGAAAAGTAAGGAAGTCATTGCTCCCCATCTTGGTGGTGGGGCAGCTTGGAGTGGGAGAGGAGCACCTGGCCGGGGCCTGCGGTCGGGCGGCAGGTGTGGCAGAGGCCGTGCGGCCAGCCCCGTCTGGAAGACTAGTGATTTTGTTGTTGTCTGTCTGTGCCCAACAACAAGTCCCAGTCTGCCGCACGGTGCCGGCCTCCCGCAGCGGTGCAGGAGCGGGCAGGGCCTCTCTGGCCATCCCTCAGGGCTTCTCCTCCACCCTCTCTGTGGTCCCTAGCGAACCTCTCAGGCCACACTCGGGGCTCCCAGGCCAGGTGGATGGCAGTGTCTCTCTGGCACCAAAGGACATGTGATCAGGACACAGTGTCCCTGTGGGAAAGTGGACAGCAGCCTCCTAGTGCCTTCCCGGTCCTCCCCTGAGCCAGAGGGCAGTGGGCAAGGGAGACAGAAACTTCTTGGCCCCGGAACCTACCGCACCCAGAGAGAAAACAGGGTAGGTAGCCCTGTTCCTTGACCGACCTCAGGTGCCACCCCCTCTGGCAGCAGAAGTGACCAAAACGCCATTCGCCAGCTTTTCTTGGTGATGCTTCTGCTTAGGTCCATCTTATCATGCAGTGGACACCAAGTCCCAATCTTGAGACCCTCGGTGGAGAGCAATTTGTCAAGCAGCAAAGTCCAACGCCCTTACCATTCCTTTCCAAGTCTATCCCCTGCCCTTCCCTCTGCCCGTGCAGCTGAGAACACCACCGAGTCTCACAAGCTTAAATTGGGTTGGGAGTTTATGCTTTTAGGGAATGCTAAAAATAAAACCATTAGCTGAGCTCACCCAGCCTCTACTGCTTGCCAGCTGTGTGACCTTTAGAAAGGCACCTAACCTCTCTGAACCTAGGAAGCCCTTCATTCTACCCAGAGGCTCCTGCTGTTGCTGTCTCTGCCTTTCTCTCCCCTCGTCTGAGTCGATCGTCTCTGTCCCCATTTCGGGTCTCCTACATTTCCCTTTCCTCCTAACCGCGGAAAGCCAGTGGGCAGCCAGTCCTATTAGAAATCTCATTCACACTTGAGAAGCCTGCAAATTGGTGTCACTCAGCAGGGGTCTTCCCTTTCACAGGCCGGATGTCAAGGTGGGAGGAGCAGGGGGACAGTGGACTCTGAGTCATTCGCTCCCAGGCACTGCCTCTGGGGCCAGAGCCGGGGTAGACAGGGAGAAATCCTACTTCCGGAAACAAGCGTCTGGGAACTGGGGTCGGCTCCTGATGTGAGAGGCGGATACAGGAGCCCCTGCTGGTGTGCAGAGCTGGGAGTCCCGGCTCTGAAGTCAAACACATGTTTCCAACCTGGCTGCACCTCTTGATAGCTGTGTGACTTTAAGCCAGTCACGTGACGTCTCTGAGGCTTGGCTTCCCCAGTTGTAGGACCGACTTAATCACCTTCACCTTGGCACGTAGGCAAGTGCGACGCTAGGCTGCAGAAGAGCCTCGGCATTGACTCTCCCTCCCCATTGCCTCCTTCCCTGCAGTCAGGACGCTTGGGAGCCTCCACTTTCCAATGCCGTCACCACGGTGGAGTTTTACCCCAGTCTGAGTGGTGACCCTTCCCTTCCACAGGTCGCTGTGCTGTGCATTCCATGGAGAATAAATGCAGCCCAAACCCTCCCACTATAAAGCCACAGAAATCAAGGACTAGAAGCAGGGACTTGCCTCTAAGTCACTCAGCAAGATTCACAACTTAGTACCTCGTGAGGTGACCTTCTAGGTAGCTCAAGGGCGAAGCCCTTGGGTTGCTCTCACCTACCACCAGGCTGCTGAAGCAACTTGGTTCCGCGCTCGCAGCGCAACTGCAGGTTTCCCTGGATGTACGGGGACGCAGCGCCCTCTGCTGGGATTTTGAGGCAACTGCTCGTTAGGCGCAGTTCTTAGCCCAGACCACTGGAATGGGAATCTTGGATAAGATCAGTCATTTTTAAAACTCTGCACGTTCAGAGGAGACTGGGGGTGCTGGCGTAAGGATTCATTATATAAATGAAGAAACTGGAGTCTAGAAAGGAGCGAGCAAGGGTGGAGAGTAAAATTTCCCTGGATCGAATCCCTCTGGTCTTCCATTTAAAAACTGTACAAAATTAACCTGGATCTAAGAATCCTGAAACACTTAGGCGTTGGGGGAGTACACAGGTGCCACAATTGTCTTGGTGACAGGTCATGTACTGGTAGGTGCAAATTCCAGCCACTGTGGGGTCAAGAGTGCCAATAGAGCCAGCTGTAATCCCAGCACTCTGGGAAGCTGAGGCAGGAGGGTTCCAAGTCTGAGCCCAGCCTGGGCAATTTAGTGATTTAGGGAGACCCTGTCTCAACATTTAAAACTTTTTTAAAAAAAAAATGTACCTCAGTTTAAAGGACCTGAGTTCAATCCCCAGTACCACACACACACACACACACAAATACACACACTCACACACACACACCAGAGAGGAAGCTCCTTGAATAGAAAGAGTAAATGATTTCCAGTTGGTCCCCAGAGTTTTGTCCGCTCCGTTCCCTCTGACACAAGGGGTCTTAAACGGCCTTACACCAGGGCCAGCTGCTAAAGTCAGCTCATTAAAATACAGACCGCTGGCCCCACCTTGGCTTGCTGTCTCAGTAGGCCCAGCAAATTCCCAGTCCAAGCCTAGGCTGCTCTGGGACCACACTTAAGAGAACCTTCTCTCTAAAACTGGCCAGAGCAACGCACCCTTTCAAGTCCGAGACGGGTTTGGCAACATGGGGATCCCCACAGCGACCCCTAAGTCCTCAGACGGCACCCACAGCAGGCACAGTGGTGCTGTGACGGCCCATAGGGTTTGAGCTTGCAAAACAGATCACGTCTCTGGTCCCCTGTGCTTCTGGACTGAAAATGTGCAGGGGGAAAGAATGGGGTCCCTGCAGGGAAGGGTTTGACCCTGAGGTGTCCCCGCTAGGCTCCACCCCAAAGGCTTCCTGCTCTTTGAAAGAGGGGCTCTTTTCGCTCTAAGAGGTGGTATGTACCTGGGCATGAGGGTGCACACTGTAATCCCTGAAATCTGGGAGGCTGAGGCGGGAAAATTGAAAGTTCCATTCCACCCTGGGCAACTTAGTGAATTAGAGAGACTTTGTCTCAAAATTTAAAATTTTAAAAATGGGCTGGGGATGTCGCTCCGCGCAAAGCCCCCTGGGAGCATTTCCCACTAACACAAAAAAGAAGAAGCAGAAATAAAAAGAATCGGTAGGTGAGCTGAATGGCTTACTAAAGAAGCAGGATTGGGGGTGCTGCTGCCCTCCATGAGGACCCCAGCACTGAAGCCATCGTTACTGAATACCTGGGGTCTCAAAACATTTTTGCTTAATAATGTTCTTACCAAGAACCTAAGTAGTTACAAAGGCTGCGTGACATCTTTGTAAACTATGCCAAATAACTAGCAGGAAATCTGAATCACAGAGTGATTTGATATTAATCATAGCCATGTTTAAGGTCCACAGGGAAAAAAACTCCTCATTGACAATGTTGAGTTTACCCTACCATTGCGTTCTGACAAAATAGCAATGCTTTTGTCTTCCAGAAAACAACAAAAATCCCCTCCCCCATCTAGCTGAGATAAGACTCTGTAATCCCAGCACTCTGAGAGGCTGAAGCAGGAGCATCACACAAATTTTAGGTCAGCCTGAGGTAGGATAGAAGAAACAAAAGAGAAAAATGCAGATGAGGAAATCACTTTGTACTTTTAAGAAGAATGCAACTTCTAGGACCCGGCCAATATCACCCCACGTGATCCAAATCAGTATTCCCTTGGTTAAATTTAGGCTGCTTTGGCCAGGCGTGGTGCACATGCCTGTAATCCCAGCACTCAGAAGGGTGAGGCAGGAGAATGACCTTGAGTTCAAGGCCAGCCTGGACTACATAGCTAGAACCTGTCTCAAAAAAAAAAAAAAAAAAAAAAAAAAATGGCCAGGGATCCTGGAAGACCTATAGGCACTGAGATTCCTCAGGAATATTGAAAGTCCATAAATTGGATTACTTGAGAAAATAAAGAGCAGGAACCTGACCCTAAGATTAAGGAGCAGAATACAAAAATGTTTAAATTTCATATTTAAAAAACCTGCAGATACCTGTAGAATGGGCTAGTACCATTTGGGGGCATCTTTTCCTGGGGTTCCCACCCCTTTAAGAGAAACATAAATGTTCCCTGTTCCAGGAAATAACGCATCTCATTTCTCGAGCACCTGCTCTCCATCCTTGTGTGTCCTAAAATCTCTGTTTAGTAAACTCTTCCCTTGCCTCCTACTGATGAGTCTGGAAAATTCTTTCCCCACGCTGGGAGTCATCCAACCTGAACTTGTTCTACAGACAATTGGGTCAAGTTCCTTACTTCAATTTCAGACTCGCCAGCCCGGCCCAGTGACACACCTGGGCAATTTAGTGACTTACTGAGACTCTGTCTGGAAATAAAAAATAAAAAAAGGGCTGAGAATGTCACTCAGTGCGGAGGCCCCGGGTTCAACCCTGTTTTCCCGCCCTCCAAATCCCTTTGGCCCTGGGTTCAACCCTTTTTGTCTAATCTTTGAGAGACTATAGATTTTACAGATTGTTCTTCCTATTGCATGGTCTTAGTATCCCTCATCCTACTCGCAAAATAAACCTTTCAAATAAAGAGTTTTTTACTATATCTACATTTTTAAAAATTTGACATTCCATAGAATTTGACATTCTATTCTTTATATTCGGCTTTTGTCACAGCATTTTGTACAAGTTTAATTCGTTATATAGAACACCCTCTTGTGCTTTTCTGTCCCAAGAATATGTAGATAAATTTGAACCTGCTAATTCGAAAAATTTTCTATGGCCATAAAGTTGTAAGTGTTCCTTCGTTTTCCTTCCAGACTAGGATAGCATTGCAGTGTCAGCACCACAATGTTTGATTAAAACATTGGTTTTAATCAAAACCAATCCGAAGCATTTCATTATATAAGAATCAGATCTCCGAAGCAACCTCCAACTCTCTTGTCACAAGAATGCCTCTGAGCGGGGCGTGGTGGTGCACGCTTGTAATCCCAGCACTCAGGAGGCTGAAGCAGGAGGATCGTTGTGAGTTTGAGACCAGCCTAGGGTACAAAGTGAACTCAAGGCCAGCCTGAACTGCACAGCGAGACCCCGTCTCAAAAAAAAGAAAAAAAAAAAAGCCAAAAAGAATACCTCTGAAAAGCTATCCACTTGTAAAAGAAATTTACATCTATCTACACGAATAAGCAGCATTGCTATCTGAAATCCCCCCCTTTCTGCCCAGGGACTCTTTCTGCAGGAAGCAGAGATTTGGACATCTGAAACCTGCAAGGACAGACGCCACAGGTGGCTGTGGCCCGGAAGTCTTCATCTGCATAACAAGACAGCCCTGGCTTGTGGGGCCTCTTCAGCCACCTTTTCACAGCCCGTGTGCGCCTGCCGGACCCCCCAAGCTCAAGCCCCTGCCCCCTAGAGCTCTGAGTAGGGCTCAGCCATCCGGTCTCCCTTGGAGTTTCGGATTCCTGTCCCTTAAACAGTGCTGCCCGGGGTATGTTTTTGTTCCTGTTATCTATTGACATTTTATTACATAGAATAAAATTACCAAGACTTCAGAGGGAAAACAGCAGATCCAAACTTCCCTACATGAAAAAAAGAATTTTTAATTTTGAAGAAGTATAGCAGAAACTGTTTTTTGTTGTTTGTTTTTGTACCGGGGATTGAATCAGATCCTTCGCCTTGAGCCACATCCCCAGTGGCTCCCTCCGCCCTTTTTAAAGCCAGAGTCTCACTAAATCACTAAATTGCCCAGGATGGCCTGGAATTTAGGATCCTCCTGCTTCAGACCTCCACACGACTGGGATTATAGGTGTGCACCACGAAGCCTGGCTCAAACCTGAGATTTTGAAGAGCGCCCACTACATACTGTATTGTTTCACTGAATCCCCAGAACTCTGGAGGAGGTAGTAACTACTGCTGCATTCCGCAGATGTGGGTGTACTCTGGTCATTTGACCTTTGGTTGTACCAAAGGAGCCCACAACTCGAGGCAGGTAGCCAGCCGCGTGGAAACTAGCCCAGGGGCCCGGAGTAGAGACCGCCCGGGTCCTGTCTCTTTAAAACTTCCGGCCTGCGCATCTCGCTGGGTCACAGGCCACGCCCCTAGGAGTCCTTCCCCCCCCCCCCGGCTCAGGCACGCCCACCTGCGGCACTGACGCTCGACCAATCAGAAGCGGTTGTAGGCGGGTGCTGCCGTCCAGCAAGCCAATAGGCGGGCAGCCGGAGCCGGGTTTGCCGGGGCATGTGGGAGCCGCGGCCGGCCGGCGACACGTGCGGGCCGGAAGAGACGCCGGGGCTTCAGGTGAGCCGGGGACGCAGCCCTTGGCCGCGGTGGGTCGCAGCAGGCAGTGCGGCGTGTCCCGGGCCTTGGAGGGGGCGATGCGGGCCGACCTGGGGGATGGATCTCTGCCTGTTTGGGGGCCCCGGCCTGGGGGTCCTCGGCCCGGACGCCGCGACCGGTTGGTGACACCGCCCGAGGCCTTCTGGGGACGCCGGCCGGCGGGGAGGTCGGCCGCGCTTTCCGCGCGTTGGAACTTTTTAGTAACACAGGAGATCTTGAGCCAGTTTCTCCCAAGTCGGGGCAATTTTGAGAACCTTGGCTTGTGGGTGGGGTCGCCCTTAGCCACCATGATTCTCAGAAGCTGGGTGATGCTCCTCTGTATTTCCAGCACTCTGGAAGGCAGAGGCAGGAGTATCTCAAATTCGAGCCCAGCTTGGGCACCTCAGCGATTTGGAGAGAGTCTGGTACAAAATTTTAAAAATGTTTTTTTTTAAGGGTTGAGGATGTGTGTAGCTCTGCGAAGGCTCTGGGTTTAATCCCCAGTACGGCAGGGGGAAAATTCCAAGATCCTCTCTCCAAGGAAGTTCCGGTGGGCAGATGTAGTGTTTTAGCAGATGTAGTGTTACTGAGAATTACCTGCTATCACAGCCACGCCTGTCTAATCCCACACCACTGGTGAATCTGACTCTGCTCCCTCCACATCTTTGTTTCGTGGTCTTTGCCATTGGGCCTTTTTCCTGGACCAGGGAGCCTGCTGCTCCGACCCGCAGAGCCCCCAGTAGTCTGGAGCGAGGTTTGTATCCGCATTTGCTGAAAGGGCTGTGCACTTCGAGCCAGCTCCGTCTGGGCTGGCGCCTGAGTCTCGTGCAGGTCACTGCTGGTTCTCATAGCCAGGCCGCGGCAGGTGGAAGAGGCCTGCTGTTGTCTCTTCAAACGCAAGGCCATGTTGACCTCCGGGAACCTAAGTTTAGCTTCTTTAGGACCTTGTGTCGGGCAGGAAGGCCACTCATTCTATGACCCTCAACGCCACAGAGGAAAGCCCGCACCGCAAGCCAGTTCAGGGAGGGCGAGCTGGGGCTTAGTGCAGGTATTCTCCCGTTTGTGGGCTAAGGCACATTGAAGTTCTGAACGTGTCACTTCTGACAGCTGCAGTTAAAGCATCTTTAAAGGGAGGAGGCTTTGGAGAGGGAATGAATAGGGCCAGGTGGATGAGTCAGAATGGGTCACCAAGCCTCACCCTGGCCCTTGGTGCCGGAGGCCTCCTGCATGAGCTGGCATCAGCAAACCTGGGCTCCACCTCACTCTCACCCTGTTTCCGTCTCTGCTGCTACTGCCAGCATTCTTATCCAGCCCACTCTTGTTCCTGGAAGGCAGTTGTGATCACTTCACCTTCCCCCTGAAATACTTAGCTGGCTCCTGGTGCATCTCTGGGGAAGCCCACGAGCAGGCAGTTCTCACACCTCCACCTGTCTCCTCACTCCCTGCCTCTGCGCCCTTCGAACTGTGCTGCTGGCAGTGCCGCGTATCGGCTCCTGGGCTTTGGGCCTGTGACTTCGCTTTCTCAGAACCTTTCCTTCCCGGACTACCTGGTGGGCCGACCTAGCTGGACCCTTGCAGAGTGTCCAGAGTGTAGGCCTCCTTCAGCTGGTTTCTCTGCCTGTCCTGTGCCCCTCCCTGTCGCCCCCTGCTGACCACACCGCTGTGCCTTTGCCACCCTCCACTCAGCTACATCCCCAGCCCTTTTTAAATTTTGAGACGGGCTCACTAAGTTTCTTTGCTGAATTGCCCAGGCTGGGCTCAAACTTGCAGTCCCTCCTCCTCAGCCTCCCAGTGTGCTGGGATTGGAGGTGAGTGGCTCCACACCTGGTAGATTCTCGCTCTTATCAGTCTTTTTCTCCTACTCATTGGGTGGAGTCCTCATTTGCCATGCCTCAGTTTTTTTTCCTGGAAAGTGGGGTAATTGCTTAGCTGGGGTGCTGGCATGACTCCATGCAGTTGCAGCAGTCCTCCACAGGGGGTGGTAGCAGTGTGGGTGCTGTCCCCGGTGAGGCCGGTCTCCGACCCAGTCCGGAGCTGTGAGCTTCAGTACTGAGGAGTAGGCTGACCACCTCTTAATGCAGCCCCTTTGCCCCTTTGTCCTCTCCATAGGGTGCTGCCCCGAGGAGAGACCGCCTCCCTGGCGTCCCTTGCCGCAGGCTGTGAACTGACTGGCATGGTCCAGGGGGAAGGCCCTGGGTCTACTCAGTGCCTGCCCAACGCCAGCCTGAACGCCAAGGATGTGCTCCGGAGAAGGCACAAGAGGAGGAGCCGACAGCACCAGCGCTTCATGGCCCGGAAGGCCTTGCTGCAGGAGCAGGGGCTGCTGAGCATGCCTCCGGAGTCAGGCTCCTCCCCGTCAGAGGCACCGCCCGGCTCTGAAGCTGCCAGCGGCGGGAGGCAGCATCCCAGGGCTGGCTTTGCTGGTGGTGGCCTGGGCAGCAGACGGCCAGCCCCCAGGGAAGCCTCGGGGCCCTCCCCCAGCAAGTATGTGGCTGTTGACTGTGAGATGGTGGGCACGGGACCCCGAGGGTGCGTGAGCGAGCTGGCCCGCTGCTCCGTGGTGAGTTACCATGGCGACGTCCTCTACGACAAGTATATCCGGCCTGAGATGCCCATCGTTGACTACCGCACTCGCTGGAGTGGCATCACGCGGCAGCACATGCGCAAGGCCATCCCCTTCCAGGTGGCCCAGAAAGAGGTGAGGGCAGGTGGGGGGGGCTCGTCCAGGTTGTGTGACGGGCTGCATGGTGCAGCTCTGAATGTGAGTATAGTCAGATCCCACTGAGCATGAGAGACCTTGAGAAAGTCCCTTGCCTCCTCCAAGCAGTAGGTTCCTTCTCCATACATGGTGTGTGATCAAAGAACGTGATGGACGCTATTTTTAATTTTTAAAGGTGCTGCAGTAAAAAACAGATTGCTATTAATCCTCCTCAAAATTCTCCCACTCTCTTTGAACACACTTAGCCCATCATTCTTGCCACTTCCGAAAAACAGTTCTGGAAGTCCTCCCCGTGTCTTTTTGTACCTGCCTCAATGTCCTGAATCGATTCTACATGGCCACAGTGGTTTCTGTCATATAAAAACATGACAGTGTGTTCTCACTGGGTCTGACACTGTCATTTCTGGCTCTTCCCCAAAGTCAAAATAACCATGAAATGTAAACGTTTTGAATCCACTTGGGCGATTAAGGCACCCACAACAGCACAATTAAAGACACTCCCGAAAGAGGACTTCCAGAGCTGCTTCAGAAAGTGGCAAGAATGATGGGATGAGTTGTGCTCGAGGCAAGCGAGAGGGTTTTGAGGGGGATTGGTGGCAGTGTGTCTTTTACTGTGATAAGTTGTCTTTTAGATTTAAACGTTCACCGTATTTTGTGATCACACCTTGTAGAATAGGGTGAGTAAAAATCTTGGCCCCACCTCCATGAAGGGTTGGTGGGGCAACACACAGGGTAATGTCTGTAGAAGGTTATGCCCTTGATGAGAGATGAAACAGCTTACCTTTCGGGGTCTGCTTTGTGCTATAAAGTGTTAGGTGTCTATATGAGAAGTACAGGGCCTGTATCCCTGAATCCTTCAGGCACTGAGCTGTTAGTGTATTTCCTTATGCTAGTTTTTAAGTGCTTGGAAAAAATTGCTCAGTAGTTGGGACCCTGCTAATGTAGCAGGAATTCTCAGGTGCTCTTGACCATAGCAAACATCTAAAGCCTGATTAATGAGCTAGCGCCCTTGTCCATAGGTTCTTCCATGAAGATTCTGATCCTGCAGGTCTCTAGGCTTGGGAGATCCCTAAAAGTTATGCTAAGCATACCCAGCACCGGATGTTCACGAGGAAATGGTGTTAGGTGCAACAGAGTCAGAAGGCTTGGTCAGTGACACCATAGAAAGAAAAAGAGAAACCTAACAAAAAATGATAGCACAGTTTTGCACGTGGGAAAGGGTTAGGAAATGCACAATCCACCAACGAGCAGGGCACTTTACCTTAAAAGTCCTGAAGTTTGCTGGTAGCAGCTGGTGCCAGGAGGGCAGCTGCTTGGGCTGGAGTGAAGCGTGTGCAGAAGAGCTATTTCTGAAAGCGGTACCACTGAGCCAGGTGCAGTAGTGCACACGCATAATGCTAGCTACTCAGAAGGATCACAAAATCAGGGTGAGCCTGGGCAGTTTACTTTAGCAAGACCCTGCCTCAAGACAAAAGGGCTGGGAATACAGCTCCGTGGAAGAGCACCTGGGCTTTGAATCCAGGTCTAACCCCAGGTTAACCCATGTAGGTGTAGATGTGTCCACCTGGGCAGGCGGGGGCGCTGGTGTGTGAGCAAGGTGTGCACCTGCCATGTGCCCTCACTTAGCCCTGTCCAGCTGGGCACCTGTTGTACGTTAGTGTTTCTCAGGGATAAAAGCAGGCATGAGCAAAAGAGAAGTTAATAAATCAACATTCTTACACTGTATCCTAATCCAGTCTTGTATTGAATCCAATCTTGTATTGAAACAAGTTTGCATTTTCAAAAGAAGCAGTAGAACAGAACAACTTTGTAACACTTCTGGGCTGTTGGGAGGCAAGTTTGGGAAATAACTGCTGTAACTCCCCATCCGTCCTGCTCATGCAGCAGTTCTTTGGGAAGACGAGATTATCTAGGCCATAGGCCAAGCGGGAACAAAAGCAATAGGAGTGAGCCTGTGTAAGCGCCCCACCCCCAGCCCCCTCCTTCTGCCTGGCTCAGGGAAGGCTTGGTCTCTCCCCTTCTGGGGTGGTGAGGGGTAGAGTAGGAGATGAGGTGTGAGACTTGTATGGTGACGCGTCCCATGACGTCTGAACACATCTCGTCGCTGCCCGCAGAGGTGGGTCGTGTGAGGCCAGCAGCTGGTGGTGAGAGCACAGGCCCAGGGCCTGGACGCGGCCTCCGTGGGTGCTAGGAGGAGAGGGGCACATTGTGCCCACAGACCAGGTTGGCGAGCGAGGAGGGGCAGTTGGTACACAGAGGAGCGAGGGGGCAGAATCCTGCAGCCAGGACCGAATCTCTTACATACTAATAAGAGCTTCTGCCCTTGCTGTACATACTGGCACCAGGCGTGGTTCTGTTGACCTCACCTGGTAGGTCTTCACTGACCAAAAACTGATAATAAATCAGTACATTGGAGCGGCACTGGTGAAGTCACATCGGGTCCCTGTGCTCTTGGGTCCCGGCGTGGGAGGCATTGCTGCACCATCTCATGAGCCGAATGTGTCCCTAGAAAACAAGATGAGTCCTCTGAAGGGGAGAATGGAGTCCTGGACAGACTGGACTTGTGGGACAGCCCAGCCAGTGACCTGAGACCCACAGCCCAGGAGGGGCTCGGAGCGGAGGTCTTGCCAGCAGGGAAGGGCTGCATGTGCCTAGTGACGAGAAGCTTCCTGTGGAATGCGGTGGGCAGGGTGCCTGCACGGGTCCAGAGTGTTTAAATTACAGCCTGCCGGTTACAATCAGGAAAAAGGCCTGGGTTCATCCAGGCGAGGTGCTTCACACCTGTGGTCCCAGCTGCTCAGAGGCACAGGCAGGAGAATCACAAATCCAAGGCCAGCCCGGGCAACTTAGACCTTGTCTCAAAATTACAAAATAGTCTGCAGATGTAGCTCAGTGGTGGAGCCCTTACCTAGCATGGGTGAGGCCTTAGGTTCAATCCTCAGCACCAAAAGAAAAAAATAACAAAAAAGACAGACCTAGGTTCAAACACGGGGTAGCAAGTTTGATGATGGAGCCCAGGATCTGCCTCTGCTGCTCCCCAAGGGTCTGAGCACTGCTAGGAGAGGTGCGTCCATCTCGCTGCAGGCCTGACTGGGCTCTTCTCCCTGCTCCTCTCCACTCACAGATCCTTAAGCTCCTGAAGGGCAAGGTTGTGGTGGGGCACGCGCTGCACAATGACTTCCAGGCCCTCAAGTATGTCCATCCCCGGAGCCAGACCCGCGACACCACGAGCGTCCCGAGCCTGCTCGGCCAGCCTGGCCTCCACACCCGAGCCCGAGTCTCCCTGAAGGACCTGGCCCTGCAGCTGCTGCACAAGAGGATCCAGGTGAGTGCGCAGGAGTGAAGCCGGTGGCCCCAAGCCCCTGAGTGAGGATGGGGCTGTGGGCCGTCCTTTCCCCATCCAGGTCGCCTTGTGTAGCGAGCGCGCTGGGTAAATGTCACTTCTGTCTGAACTCTCCTTGGCGTGTCCCCCACCTGACCACTCTGTCCTGCACCCCCAGACTTTGCTCTCGTGTCACCTAGAAGCAGACATGAGGCCCTCGGTCAGGGCTGGGGACCCTGATCCTGCCCTGCTTCATGTTCACTGTCATCAGCTCTTCATCCCCCAGAGCGGGAAGCTTTCGCCGTGTCTCACGGTTAAGAGAAGTAGGATCTGAAGCGAGGCGGCCTGTGGCCTGTCCCCCAGGCAGTGACACTGGCTCTCGTCCGCAGGTGGGCCAGCACGGGCACTCATCAGTGGAAGATGCTGCCACAGCCATGGAGCTCTACCGGCTGGTGGAGGACAGGTGGGAGCAGGAGGTGGCCAGCAGCCTGTGGTCGTGCCCCGAGGACAGGGAGCCCGACAGCAGCACGGACGTGGAGCAGTACATGGAGGACCAGTACTGGCCGGAAGACCTGGCCCCTGGTGCTGGGGCAGGAACAGGAGGGGTGCAGGAAGGAAGCGAGTGAGAGGGAGGAGGGTTGAGGAGGAAGCCCGGGCCAGGGGACACCGGGCGGGACATCCAGGCGGGACAGGGCAGGCAGGGTGTTTGGTGCCCAGGGTCAGAGCTGCCAGCACCGTCTGTGTGCTGTGCTCAGTGCAGCCCCCCAAGCGTTGTTGGCAGTTCGTTCTTCTGACTCCTGTAGATTAACTAAGGGCACTTTATAGATCTGCAGGTGGCAGGAGTCAGGCAGTTCCACCCGGCTGTCGGGGCTTTTCACAGGGCCCCATGCCGTGCTGGCTGTAGCACGACACCCCCTCACCCCTGGTGGTCAGTGTGCTGGAGCTCCCTTACCTCAGTTCGGTGACAGGGTGGAGTTCAGTTCTTGTCACCTAACTTCCTGCAGGGTCATGTTTGGTTCAGAACAACTGCCCTAAAGTGGAAGTTAAGTCCTCATTTCTCCCGTCTCTGTGCCGCAGCTCTGGCCACAGCTACGGTAGGAACCTGGGGCCCTGCGGGGCCTGTCCTCTCCCTGCTAGGCTAGACGGACTAACAGAGCCCAGGCCTCCCGCAGGAGCTGGCCCCTTCCCAAGCGTAGCATCAGAAGTCCTTGGGTGCAGTGCAGGGAGCAGGCTGGGCAGAGCAGCTCTGAATGGGAACTGACACGTTTGTGACCGAGTCAGGGATTCCCATGCCCTCCCGCAGGAAGCTCCCCCTGCACCGAAGGCAACTGCACAGTGGTTTGAGTTAAGTTGTGGCCCCCACTCTAGGAAGTCAGGGTGTCTGCAGCTGCAGGTGCGGCAGCTGCTGTCTCTGCACCCCATGTGGTGCTGCCCTGCTCGGGTTGGTGGTCACTGTGACTGCTGGGCTTTAGGTTAGTTTCTGAAAGTGCTGTTTCCTAAGGAGCAGCTTTGGCGTGCCGAGATGGCCAAGGGCTCCAGGCACACGGGCCTCTGAGTCCTGTGTTTGCTGCCACGTGGCGTTGAGCGTCAAGGCCAGCTGTGACTGCCCTAGTCTGCTTCCCCATGTGTAAGTGGCGAGACTGGCATGGGCTCCCGCATAGGGTGGGTGGGGAGGAGGCTAGAGGCCAGGTGCCCCAACAGTGCCCGGCCCGCCCTTTACGAGCAGGCCACTGACCTTGTGGTCTCCAAGGCTGTGACCCTGTGCTGGTCCCCCCAGCACGGGGCCTGGGCCAGCACAGGGACGCGGCATGGAAGTTCAGGGTTATCTGCAGGTGTGGCCTGTGGCTCTGCAGTGCCGCTTCCTGTCAGTGTCCTGCCAGAGTGTGCAGGAAGTGATGGCGTTGGGACAGCACGGTGTGGGGGGGCATTGCCACACGCCCACTAGCCACTGTCAGCTGAGGCTCCCACCCCAGGGCAGAGGCTGTGGGGCGCTGGCTCCTCCCTGGCAGCAGAGCAGGAGGCCAGCCAAGCCACGGCCACAGCTGGCCTCTCTCAGGATGTCGATGGGGCCAGTGCCAGACTCAACCAAGCAGTGGTTTGGTTTGTGGATGGAGGGAAGGTGGCGCTGTCACTGTTACCAGTGGGAAAAGTGCTATTGAAAATCGCTTTGTTACGAAGCCATTTGTTCTGGAATAATGCTCCCCCGGGAGGGCGGGTGAAGTGACCCTCCACATGAGTCATCTGTCTGGCTTGTTGGGGCTCCCAGCTTTGCTTTGTAGAAGGAGTATCTTTTAAAGTGGGGGGTATGGCAAAAAGTAACAGCTACAGAATTACAATTTTTTACATTTTACAGTTGTCCTATTATAAAGCACAAATTTAATTTCTCCCCAAACAATACGCTTACTTTAAATTTTTAAAATTGTGATAAAATATACATAATATAAAGCTTACCAGCTCAACCATTTGTAAGTGTACAGTTCTGTGTTAAGTATTTCACATCGTTGTATAACAGATTCCCAGAGCACTTTCATTTTGCAAAACCCAAACGTGGTCCCTTTGGCTTGAATCACTGTGGTATCTGCATGACTATTACAGTGAATACAGTGGAGCTAAGGGAGTCACTGCTTCCCCTCCATTTAATTCTCAAGCACCCTATGGTTGTGTCCATTGTCTGAAGAGGGAGAGAAATTTAAAAAACCCAGGGGATCTGTGATGCTCTAGGTGAGAGCACATGTATGCTGGATCCCCTAGGTTGATCTGGTCAGCTTTACCCTACTCCCACCTCATTGCAGGCTCATAAATATGTACTATATGTCATGAGTGTAATTAAGATCGGAGTGAATTCTGGGGCAGCGTGCATGTTCAGAGCCCCTCAGATGACTCAACACCGTCAGTCATCGCTCCTGTCAATCAGGACCTGTCCATGCAGGTGTAAGCTGCAGGTACAGGATCCTTTACACTGCGAAAGCCGGATTTGTGCTGTTTGACTCTGGCCGCTTTCGTGTGCTTTGACCTGTGTGTAGCGCTTTTCTGTCACCCTGGCACCTTGCTGTATGGTGGCATAGACTTCCACACCTTCCTGTGATCTTCAATAAATGTAGCTGCTTGCTCACTATGGGGTGTACACTGGGCGATTCTTTCCTCGTCATACACAAGAGTCTGGGCTGGTACCAGTCCATCCCTCTGCAACACGACTGTCTCTTCTGGTGGCCTGTATCACTTTTTATCAGTCTTTATTAATAAAACTAATAAAAAGTCTAATTGCCTGGATCTAGTTAGTTGCTTGAATTTGAATAATTACTGCCTAAATATAAATATTAATACGTTCATACCAATTAAAATTATTGCAATAATCAGCAAATTTATTTCATTAAAAAAATTGATATTTATGAATAGTTTATCAATAATTTAAACGTGGAGCTCTCACCAGTACCCCGTTGCTGTTGTATATAATGTACAGTTAAAACTTCAATACCAAAAAGTAGCTACATTACAATTCTTTTTACCATTTTAATGTTTTCCTTAAGGAACTGTAATAGGATGACATCCAGTCTGCTAAACCAAAGCCTTTCTTTGCATTATTGTAATCAAAGGCCCCTGTACAAGCCACCCAATGGGATAGTCATGCTTGTACCACCTGTGATTCTGTCACAGCCTGGTCTGAGGGTCCCCAAGGCTGAAATCAGGAATTTAACCCACCCCGTTAACAGAAGTATGCAGGTTCACTGACTCCTGTCCTGGAAGAAGAGTTTTCAGGATGCACTAGTGAAAAAAGAGGCATGAGAAAGATTTATGAGAAGTAAATAAAGGACACACTCGAGCGGAGTGCGGGTGCTCAAGAAAATGAGGCGCAGGTTCTAATCCAGATAGGTATCGCCCTTGCTGTATGCGGTGGTCACTGCAAACCGTTGCAGGTGGAGGTACACCTTGAGCCGCACCTCGGAGTCTCCATTCCTTTCTGGGCTGGAGGAAGCTGAAGGAAAGGAGATAAACCGCTGAAAGGGACTTGCCCATGTTTGCTGTTTTGGGAGTGAGTAAACGGGACGTGTAGTGATGTTTTGTTTTGTTTTATTTTGTTTTGTTTTTAGACAAGGTCTCACTTGAGGTGCAGGCTGACCTCAAAGTCACAGTGATCCTGCCTCAGCCTTCTGAGTGCTGGGATTACAGGCCTGTGCTACCACACCTGGCCCTGGCCTTGTGTTCAGAAGATGGAGTTTTTCTTTAAAAGTACAATTTTAAATTCTCTGTTTCCTGATCTCCATCCTACCGTATTTTATTTCTTTGATCCTATCTCAGTTAAAGCTGACAGGAATGATCAAATTTAAATCAGTTGCCTGGCGGCAAGACATGAATTCAGTCCCTTTGTGAGTGTGTTAAGTAGTAACTCCCATCTACCTATCCACTACCATTTTGAGTTTCTATGCATTTGAGCAGATACTGTATTTTATTTTTTAAATTGTCCTGCCTGCTCTTGAACTTGTAATCTTCCTGTCTCAGTCTCCCAAGTGCTGAGATTATGGGCAGGTACCACTATGCCTCGCATCAACTAGATACTTCATATAACTGGACTCAGAATTCTCATGGCTGGTTTATTTTGCTTAGCATAGTGTCCCCGAGGCCCACCCATGTTGTTGCTTTCCTTGGGGTTGCACAGACCTTGGTGTGTGTGTGATGTGTGCATTTATCTGCTCCTCCGCCACTGGCCAGCATGGGGTTGCCTTCCCATCTTGGACATTGTGGATAAAGCCACTGTGAACACGGTGCACGCAGGTCCCCTTTCAAGGTCTGCTTTCCACTAGCAGGACAGGTATACATTTCAGGGACAGGTCCAGCCACGGTTGGGACAGCTGAGCTGGGAGGGGCAGGCTGACTCCAGGGAAAGGTGGCCTCTGACCCTCTATTCACTGTCTTGCACCATTTTATGTTACTTTGACAAAATGCCCAAGGCTGGGTGCTTTAGAACAATGCTTTAGAAAGGGGCTTACTTAGTTCACAGGTGTGGAGAGCAAGAGTACCACATAGGGCCGGGGAGATAGTCAGTGGCACAGCGCCTGCCTTGCAAGCATAAGGTCCTGAGGTCGATTCCCAGTACCAAAAAAATAAAAAAGTACCGCATTGGCCCGTGTTTGCTCTGTGGGGAGCCCCATGACTGACATCACAATGGTGGGAGCACGTGGAAGAAGAGATCCCTTGGTGGACAGGAAGTAAGAGAGAGCTGAGAGCCGGATTTGCTTTATAACAACCCGTTCCTGCAGTACCACTGAGTCCCGAAGGACACAAGCTCTCAGGAGGCTGCATTAGTCTGTTAATGAGGGTGGTGACCCCCACTCATTACCTCCCGTTAGGTTACCTTAACATCACCATACTGGGGACCAGGCTGCCAGCAAGTGACCTCTGGGGCCACACTCAAACCATGTCCGCCCCACATCATGTACCCTCTGGTTGGCAGGCACCAGGGGTCCTCGCGGTGGGGATTGCGGAGGGCCACACGGGGGCGCTCTTCCTGCTGCAACTTCACATGCTTAAAACTGCTGGTAGAAAGCAGAGCGCTCACATATAAGAATTGAATTAAACATGAACTGTGTACCAGTGAGCATATAAAACATGCTCGATAGCATTGATCATTAGGGAGGTGCAAATCAGACTGTGTACGGGGGTACAGCTGGTAAAGCCACTCCCCTTGAGGGGCTCCCTCTAACCTCACCTGAGCCAAGGTTCGTGGGCATGGCCTGGAGATGGGCTCACTCCCCTTCTGGTGAAGCTGAGCAAGTCAGGAAACCCCCTGGCTGAGATCCGGCTTCCTCCTTCCGCGCCGTTGGTCTCCAGCGCCTGGGGCCAACATTGGAGCCCTCAGTACCTTTAAAAAAAGCCAGCCTCGCCCAGGCAAGGGTCAGCTGCTGGGCTCCCAGCAATGACCCTCAACGAGGTGGGGCAGTGGACTGTCCAGTATTTCCCACACCACCCACTGCCATAGAAAAAGCCCGGGAAGAGGATAAAAGGTTCCCTTTTATATGGAGAGGCCTGTGGGACAGAGAGCAAGGCCAGGAGAGGACCTGGAGAGGGGGCTGCCAGAACCAGTTCAGCACATGCCCAGACCCGCAACAGATGTGCCTCCTCAGGACTGCTGACCTTCCTGGAGCTGGCCTGACCCCACTGGTCCCTCCGGTCACTGGGCCCAGTGCTGGGGCAACAGCGGGCATTGAAGGAGGGGGCAGGACCTGCTGATGGCTTGGGAGGAGTCACTGGGAACAGAACCTGAGGCCCTTCGTGCAGGTTTAAACTTAAAAGAGGGTCATAAAAAAACATTTTTTGTCTTTTTTTTTTTGTCTTTGAGACAGGGTCTCGCTATGCAGTTCATGCTGGCCTTGAACTTACTTTGTAGCCCAGGCTGGCCTCAAACTCACAGCGACCCCTCCTGCCTCAGCCTCCTAAGTGCTGGGATTACAGGTGTGCACCACCACGCCCGGTGCATAAGTAGAAACATGGACACACAGAGAAGCCAGAAGCTGCCCAGGAGTTGAGGGGTGAGGTTTTGTAACCATGAAATAGGCTGATATAATCCAGGCTCTTGTGTCTTGCACAAAGAATTGCAGATATACTCTGAGGGGCAAGTGAAGGGGGTTACATTGCCTGAAGGTCCCGGGAAGCGGTGTTCAGGGTAAGTCTGTGCCAACAGAAGATACAGCACATGCACAACAAGGTGTCGGGGTGACAAAAGGCACAGCACATGGCAGCAGCACATAGGTCAAACCAGAGTTTCAGAATTTAAAGGAAAGGAACCTCTGCTTAGCTGCCTCCCCCAAACCTGTAGGTGTGATTGACAGGAATGATTGACAGGGTGCTGTGTTATCTCCAGGGCTCTCAACACACATGCCTATCCCAGAATTCATTCTGATCTCAATTATTCTTTGACATGTAGTGCGTACTTATGAAGCCTTAATGAGGCTGGAGTAGGGTGAAGATGCCTGAAGGTCACCTGGGTCCTGACAGTGACAGCAAACCCTTCAGAGACAAGTGTCCAAACTGAAACCCCACGCCCGCTTATTTGTGGCAAAGTACCAACCCTGCAGTTAAACCCGAATACTGAGATTTTAGTTTAGGAAAGGCAACTTACACATTAACATCTTTTGTCTTAAAAGAAAAACAAATAATATTCATGCCATAGATTCACCACTACTGAGAGGAGATCTAATGCACATGTGCTCTTGCCTGATGATCTCCTGAGCTTTTGTTATTTTATTTTCTACCTCTCTCCGGACAGTGGAAGACAGAACGACCCCAGAGTGCTTGTGAGCTTGTATCTTGATGTGGTCGTAGGTGGGCAGTTCCGAAGGTGGTTGGGTTAGGGTGTGTGGATGTGGTGAGGTGTTCGGCAGTGGGGTTAAAGGTGTGGATAATGGAAGCCCCGCCCTGGGTGTGGGTGGCACCAATCAATAGGCCTGTTGTAGCCTGGGTGGAATATAGAGGGATAGAAAGGGGGCAGGCCTGCAGCCGCTCGCTGCTTTGTCTGCTTGCTGCCTTTCTGCCCGCCACACCACAGAGTGTCTCCCATCTGTGATGCGCCTCTACCTGGCTGCCCTGCTTTGGACTGAAATCTCTGCACACTGAGCTGAAAGCAACCTTTCCTCCTTTAACGTTGGGTGTTGGATATCATGGTAGGTTGACTAGTGGTCAACTTTCAACATCCAGCTGAACTGAATCAGCATGGTTCTGGGTGTAAAAGGCCTGTCTGGATGGATTTGGCTAAGGTTTGTTGCCAGCAGCATAAAAGGAGAACTGGTGGGGAAGACTATGTGCTGTTGATTCTCCTGGAGAGCTCGTCATGCTGGATTTCCTGATAAGACCTCAGTTGTTACCATCAGAGGAGCTTGTGTCCTCGCTGTAGCTGAGGATGGCTTCAGCTCTTTTCCAGGGAGCTCAAGTCCTTACCTGGAGTGTCGCTTCCTGGCTCCAGTGCAGATCCCTCAGCCTGCTGGCACAGATCCTTCATCCCGCTGGTGCAGACTCTACGTCCCACCGCTGGCCTTTGGGCCTTCCCAGTGCAGATCCCTGATACAGACTTGCATGAGACACGGCCATGGGCTCTACGTGTTCGCTGGACTCATGCAGGACATTGCCATTTTCTTTTTCTTTCTTTCTTCCTTTTTTCTTTCTTTCTTTCTTTCTTTCTTTCTTTCTTTCTTTCTTTCTTTCTTTCTTTCTTTCTTTCTTTTCTTTTCTTTCTCATCTCCTTTCGCTCCCTGTCTCTGTGTCTGTCTGTCTATCTCTCTCTCTCTCTCCCCCCTCTCTCCCCCACCCCCTCAGGAAATCACTGAGTTCTTAAGCTGAGGAGAGTCATGACAAACAGTAAAGGAGGCTAAATCTGGTAGAACTTGGACAGTTTAAATCAAGTCTTGAAGACAAAGGCAGGGAGACCCACATGTGGATGCACGGAGGAGATGAGGAGGGACCAGAGAAGGAGCAAAGGCCACACATAGAGGTCTTCAAGATGGGGGGCAAGCAGAAGGGCCAGACACAGGCTGTGGGACACGGAGCTCTGCTGTTCCCAGGGTTGCCACTGAGTGCTTGGGTCCTGTGGGAAATGTCCGCACAAACCTCCAGTCCAGTCTTTAGGGGGTTACTAAATGCACTTAAAAGTGACATGATTTGATCACCTGTTTATGCTGCTGCTCCTCCTAAATCATCGTACTACACTAGATCGTAGCCAAAAGGCTGAGAAAATTGATCACTCTAAATCACTGTTAGGAAAAAACAGAAGCAGAGATGTGAGCTCAACAGGACAGGCTGGTTGCAGAACAAACCTGGGAGGGACACTCTGGCAGGAGGCTCTGGCAGGAGAGACGGGACCAGCTGCTCTGTACAGGCTGTGGGGTCTTTTGTAGGGTCACGGGGAGCGGGGAGCTCGGTAAAGGGGGGTTGTGGCTCCCTGCCAAGAACAAGGCTTGAGCGACCGGAAGCAGTAACGGTTGCACAAGGACCAGGCTTGGGAAGGCACAGGGACAGGGGCTCCTATCCACTGCGGGGTGGTACTGCGAGTCCCCAAGTGCAACTGGCCAGCAGGGGGTGGTGTAGAGGGGTCTGACCCGGATGCCAGCAGTCGGATTCCTTCCATTGTAACCACTATTATGCATTTGAAAAGCAGAAAAGCCGCAGTCTGACGCAGGTAAAAGTCACTCATTTAGGATGGAGAGCAAAAATTCTCTTCCATACTCCACATGTGAACGAGCCACACAGCAGAGAGGAGAAAAGCCTTACCCCAAGACAGAGTCCAACATTTGGTTTTATTTGGGGGGGGGGTCTGTTTAAGTCAGGCGTCTCACTTGGTGAAAACACCACAGATCTGAGGAAGTTCCCTTCCCAGCCATAAATATTGGTGACAGTGGGGAGCAACCAGGGCACGTGGATCCGTGCCGTTTCCTGTGGGCCAGGGTAGGAGGGAAGCAAGAGGGGGGTTCACTCCTCATCATGTCCCTCCCACCACAGCGTACAGAGCAGCAGGCTGTCCCCCACGGAGGGTGACCCATTCCTGATTCCCTCGTTCATTCTGTCATGAGTACTGAATGCTGTCTCCGGGCCAGTTGCTCCTCTAAGAGCTCGAAGGAGTTCTGGCCCCGGACAGGGTCACCCTTCTTGGCAGGACTGTTGGGGCGTCCCCAAGACCTGCCCCGTCTCCATGTCTCTCTCCTTGTCAGAGCTCACTGTGGACAGATGTTGGGAGCTGCTGAAGCTGTAAAGTAATTGCATGGGCAGGACAAAGCCAGCCTGAGAACACGGGAGCTCCTCAAAGCACGTAAACAAGCCATTGTAGCTTGTTAACTGACTGCTGGACAGCGAGGTGAAAATTAACCAACCTCTTGACAGTATAAATAAATGCTCTACTGTTCTTGGATAGTTCCCCTTCTCCGCAGAGAGAGAGGACCTCCACTTGATCCCGGCTTTTTCTCTCTTGTCCGTATTTTCCTCATTCGTGCCACCGTTCCTTCCTGGGGTACAGCAAGAACCCAATGGATCCCTACAGACAGGTCTGTTTCTAAGGAAGGGGCAGCCTCAGTGCCTCGGTGCCTGCCCTGGATTGCGGTGGGAACCTCCCAACCCCAACCTCCTACCCTTCCCAGTTAATAGCCTCAGTGTCCCAAGAGCAGCTCGCCCTGCCTCGTAAAAGACCTCACAGTATCAGGCTGGTAGCCCCAGGAGCAGGGGACATTCCCAGGCTCCAACCCCGGGGGTGTTTGTTTGCTGGGCGGAGGGTGACAAAGCGAAGATGTCGAAATCCACTCCAAGCACATATGACGCTCTTCTGAGAGGGGGAGGGCCGGGGCAGAGGAGGGACACCTGGACGTGGCCGCCTTGACTCAGCCTCCCAGCTCCCTACCTGCTGCAGACTGGGGAGATGGAGTAGCCCAGCCCACTGCCGGCCTCCCGCCCCTCATTTCCCTTGAAACAAATTGGAAACCGAAACAGGGTCGGGATACGGGACTCCTGGTGAGAGATGAGTCAGTGCTCAGAGTGCCGGTAGTGGCTGAGAAGGGGCAGCAGAGAGGCGGACTCCAGCGAGGTGCAGAGGCAGGCAGGTGAGAGTGGCCGCGAGGGAGGGGACCTCCGGGTGTGCAGGCTGCCGGGCAGGACCAGCGGCCCTGGGACCCACAGCCGCGAAACCTAGTGGGGTGGCAGGAGGCCAGCTTCCCCTGTTGCCAGGTGACACTGGAGACAAAGGGCAGGGTGGGGAGGGTGCAGGCAGGCCAGCTAGGTGGTGGCCCAGGACACCGGGCGGCTGGCGTGACACTCCCGTGACATCTGAGGGTCCCTCCCCCAGCACTTCGGAGGGTGCCCACGGAACATGGCGGGCAGCCTGGAGGCGGTGGCCATAGACTGCGAGATGGTGGGGCTGGGGCCCCTCCGGGAGAGCGGCCTGGCCCGCTGCAGCCTCGTGAGTTCCTCCGGCTCCGTGCTGTACGACAAGTTCATCCGGCCCGAGGGGGTGATCACGGATTACAGGACCCGGGTCAGCGGGGTCACGCGTCTACACATGAAAGCAGCCACACCCTTCGCCGAGGCCCGAGGAGAGGTGAGTCGGGCCGGGGCAGCGAGCCCAGGGTAGCCCCCTCCCTCGCCCCCTGCTCCTTCTCTGGGACCTGCGGCCCCACCAGGGAAAAAACCATACCCCGCTGCAGGGAGAGCCTGAGGTTTCTCACCGCCAGAGAAACCAAGATGCCCATCTGGTTTCTGGTCCCGGGGGAAACTGAGTCCCGCCTGACAGCCCCCCCAGGCAATGATAGAGGCTGCCTTGCCCCGTCTTCCCCCATGCTGGGCCGCCACGAGGAGCCCGTGGGAAGCAGCTCACCGGAGCCCGTTCTAGAGGCCGGGCCGGAGCTCCCCAGAGTGAGGTACCGCGAGGAGTCTCGTCCCTGGCCCAGGGCGCCCCACCCACGCAGTATGAAGCCCAAGTCTGCGGCCCCAGTGTTTCCCACCTCCTTGCTTTTTAGCTTTGGTGATAGCAGCTTTAGGTTTCTCTTTCAGAGAAACAGAAAGGGGAAAGCAAAACTCAAGCCACCTAGAGGTTTCCCCCTGGTGAGTCACCTCTGGGAAGGTTCATCCGGGCAAGGGAGCCCGTGGGTCTCCGTGGGGCTGGGGAAATCCAAGCGTCCAGGAACTGAGGTTCCCTCACCGGCACACACCCGCCGCGGGCCAGAGAGCAAATCAGCACAGTAGCTCCCAGGGACTGAAAGTGTTGGAGAAAAAATTGCATCTGTCCTTAGTGAAAATGTACAGACACTTTCCTTCTTGTTATTCCCCACACAAGAGGGTAACAGCTATTCATACACCATTTACATTTTATCATCAGGTGCGCTAAGCTATTAGAGACGATTAAAGTGTGCGACAGGGTGTGCACAGGTTCTGTGCAGTCCTATGTAAGGGGCTCAGGCACCCTGGGATTCCGGGATCCTGGAATCCATGTCTGTTGACACTGAGCGGTGATATGTATGTCAGGCCTCTGTTTCTAAATAAGCCATGTTCGGAGGTAATAGGGCTAGGATTTCAACATGTACAGTGGGGTGAGCAGGAGAGAAATCAGCCCACTGCGCTGAGGAACTTCCCCTTGGATCAGGATGCAAACCCGAAAATTCAGCTCCAGTCCTGCTCGTCCGGGCTGAGATGTGCAATAAAATCCATGCTGGATTCCCACACTGATATTTAAAAAGGAACCACATAATACCTGAATTCATTTCTTTCTTTCTTTCTTTCTTTCTTTCTTTCTTTCTTTCTTTCTTTCTTTCTTTTTCTCTTTCTTTCTGTCTTTCCATTTTAAAGAGAATAGTAAAAAAAGGAACAATAGCAAAATACAAACAAAGCAAAGCAAGGACATTAAAAATGATACAGGGTTTCAAACCAAATGATAGGGATTAACAGTGGTTGTTATATTACATATTGTTATCTTCAACAAAGTTGCTCAGATCACCAGATGTAGGACTGGAAGACTGATCAAACCATTAAAGAAAATAAGCAAATAATAATTTAAATAAACGTTAGAGATAATACAGAGTTTCACTAGACAGGAGGGTAGGAATTTGCCAATGGCTGTTATATTGCATATTGTTGTCTTCACATAAGTTGCTCAGATTACCAGATATAAGCATGCAAAATTGATCAAAATATATTAAAAAAATTTAAGCATGAACTGTTCCTTTCAATAAACCACCAGACATCAGCAGTACAGTTATCCCAGCCATCCTTCTATATACATATATATGTATACATTACCTTAGTACTTTCTTACTATTATATATTGAAATGATCATGATTATATATTGAAATGATCATATTTTTATATGATCTTACTTTCTTACTATTATATATTGAAATGATCATGATTATATATTGAAATGATCATATTTTTGATGTGTTGCTTAAAGGAAACACTAAAATTAACTTCACCTTTCCCTTTTTACCTTTTTCCTTTTAAAAATGTATTTATTTAGGCTTTTGCTGTGTACCCCAGGTTAGCCTTGAACTCCTGATCCCCCTGCCTCAGCCTCCCAAGTGCTAGGTACCAATATGTGCACCATGTCCAGCTTCTTTTCCCCTTTTTAAATATAGCTATTAAGTGATTTAAAATTACATCTGTGGCACATCCTGCTTCTATTGGATGACACTGTTCTAGGAATATCAGGAGGGTAACGCAGAGCCCAGGGGAGGCCACAGCGTGTCAGTGTGGCTCTGGAAGGATGCAGGTGGCCAGTGGCATTTGAAAAGAGTGGGGAAGGAGGATGTGTATGTAATTTGGAGAGCCACTGAGAGCCATTGAAGATTCTTGAGCAAGGGTGTGGCTGGATAAAAGCTAGTTTTCAGAAAACTAGTTGTAGGGGCTACACGGGAGTAAGGGAAGAGTTGGAGGCGTCCTGAGAAGCCCCTGCGCGGCGTCCCTAAACCAAGATCCCCATTGAGCAGCCTGGGTGGACGACATGTCTTCACCCTTCCTCCTCGTCCCCAGCTCCTCGCCCACCAAAGTGTCACAGGTGCAGAAGAGCCCAGAGAGCACAGGGAAAGGCTCTCACATGCCCTGGCCTGGACATTGAGGGCTGGCAACCCCAAGCCCCTGACATCCTGAGCACCGGCCCGCGGGCCAGGGCACCTCCCTCCATCTCAGTCCCCAAGCAGGAACTGTGCTGAGCCCCAGCCACCATGCCTGACACGAAGCCCTGCCCAGAGCGGGCGCTCGTAGCCGCCAGCAGCTCTCCGGAACGTCATCTGGGCTTCGCAGGGCCTGCCCTGGGTCACCGCCCGGTTTGTGGGGCCTGGGGCGAGTTATGGAACTTCTGCCCTGCGTGGCCTCAGGCGGGCGGATGAGGGATGTGGCTGGGACCCTGAGCACAGGCCCTTGAGGGGGACGCTTGTACTCTTGGGAGCGCCATGCTCTGCTCCTCTGTCTCCTGCTCGCTGCCTGCCTCCCACTCTGCTGCCTGAGCACCGTCCCCAGGCTAGCCCAGAGCCTAGATACTATCAGTCATGCATATGGCGTGAAAAAAAAAATCCTTATTACAGTAAAAGACACATTGCCATAAATCCCCCTCAGAACACTCCCCCTCACTTTGAACACGTCGCTCTTGTCCCAGTCTGAAGCGGTTCCCGACGCCCTTTCCTGAGTGTCTTTAGTTGTGCTCTTGTGGCCGCCTTGATGTTCAGAATCAGCTCAAAACACTTTCTTCCTGGCCGTTTTGACTTTGGGGAAGGGACAAGTCACAGAGTGCCACATCCGGTGGATAAGGTGGGTCAGGACACAGCATCAGGTTTTTAGGTCCCTGCCTCTCTGCTGGAGGGCACTCGGCAGCAGCATGCACTGTATTTTAATCACAGCTCATAAAGACACTCAGGAAAGAGGACTTCCAGAGCTGCTTCAGGAGGTGGCAAGAATGATGAGATATGTGAGGGGGAATATTTTGAAGGGGACTCACAGCGATGTGTGCTTTACTAGAATAAATTTCTTTTGGTACCAGAAATCGAATTCACACTCTCAAGGTTGCCAGGCAGGCACTGTGCTGCTGAGATGTATCCTCGACCCTTTTTTGGGGGTTTGTTTTTTTGAGACATGGTCTCACTATGTAGTAGTTCAAGATGACTTTGAATTCTGTATGTAGCTCAGGCTGGCCCTTTAACTCATGGCAGTCCTCCTGCCTCAGCCTCCTAAGTGCTGGGATTATAGGCATGTGCCGCCACACCTGGTTTATAAAATATTTTTTAATGTAAATATTCACCATATACTTGATCACCCCTTGGACCTCCCGCTGTTCCCTGCTGCCTCAGCTGCCCAAGCCCAGGGCTCTGTCCCTCAAGCACCTGCCTTTCCTGAGCTCCGCACCGCTCATCCCTGGCTCCAGCCTCAGCGCTACGCTGCCTGCAGTCCTGCTCCTACCATCTCCAGGTGAGAGGAGCCTGGTGGGTGCTGTCCCCTCTCTGTCCCTGTCCCTCCTGCTCCCCCAGAGGGACCTCTCACCCCTTCCTTCTGCCCACGTACTTCAAAGCTTGCCCCACACACATCTGTCTCCTTCCCATCTCCCTCAACTTCCTGTTCCTGCACAAGGCCAGGCCCCGGGCGTGGCACGCAGAAAGGGGGTGTGCGGGGGCGTCAAGCTGACTCCCATAAGCACAGAACGGTTCTGGCACCTGAGTGCAGCAAAGCCACCTCTGTCCTCCTGCAGGTCTCCTTTGTCCAGCTCTGCCACCCCATTGCTCTGAGTCCTCTGGCCCATTCCTGTCCTTCTCTGTGCCCCTCAGCAGAGCCCTCTGCAACATGAGGACCACACAGTCCTGCAGGTGTTTTTATCCTGCCATACCCTTGCTCAAGAACCTTCCAAAATGTCCAGAGAGGGTCAGTGACTTCCCTAAGGATGCTCAGGAAGCTGTGATATAAGTCAGGGCTCCCACCTGGTGGTAATGTTCGATTGCTCCTATCCCGCTTCTGTGAGTTAAAACTCCTTATGTCAACCTGGCGCCTGCCCCGCAAAGCCTGTGGTTTCGGAGGAGTATGCGCAGAGAGGCCGTGGGAGCTTGTGACTGGGGAGTGGCTTTTGCACGGGTCAGAGCGTCCCGCTGGGGCTCCGCCACCTGGCAGGTCTCTCTGGATCTCGGCCACAGGCGGGAGGAATTCACTGTCTAGATAACCCAGGGCAAAAGGCACAAGCTGGGAGCAGGGGCGGCCAGAGTGCATCGCAGGGGCCTCGAGGAAAGAGGCTATGCATGCCGTCCACTCCTGAAGATGACGGTAGGGGCCGGGACCCTCCGCACCCCTTCGCCAGTTGGTCAGGTAATGAGATGAGCCCTCCTTCTTTGTGCCTCATCACTGCCCCAGATGTGCCCCCATCCTTACGTGCTCAGAGGCGGTGCTAGTAACAACTTCATTCTGCTGGGGTCAGATGGAGCCCGGCCACCTCCACGCTGCTCGCAACTCGCCAGCTGTGTGACCTCGGTGAGCCCTCGACCTAGCTGATCTTGTTCCTCCTTTAAAATGGAGCTAAGAATAGTCCGGAGGAGGAGCCTCAGGCTGAGGCAAGCCAAGCACCTGGCCCAGGGCCCGGCTGATAAGGGAGGAGTGGCGAATGCCCGCTGCGGTTCTTTCCAGGAATTTGAGAGTCTCCACTCCCTGTGTTTGGCAAAGTCTGGCATGCCTATCTCGCCTGGCACAGGACAGGGCCGGAGGCCAGCAGGTCACGCAGCCCCCAGGCCACCTGCTGCTGGCGCCGCCCCAGCCCTGCATCGGAAAGTTGGAAGAGCCGCGGCTGCTGATGGGCTGCTTTGTTCCCACCAGTGCAAGCCTGCACCTGACAAACATGAACACGGAGGCTCAGACAGCGTCCTGGACACCCGGGGCCACATGGCAAGTCCAGTGGTCTCTCCTGCCCAGGCCTGCAGAGGCTCCCTTCTTTGCTTTCTCCCGCTTCCTTCTGCTGCCTCTTGTTCTGTCTCCTCATGAATCCCATGATGCCCAGCGCAGCCCCCCCCACGGAGTCTGAGGCTCAGGAAGTGAGGAATTTCCCAGGAATCCACAGCTTGATGACTTGGCCCTTTTGTGTCTGGGACCAGCAGTGGCTGTCTCTGGGAGGGTGGGCAAGTTCTTCAGTGCTTTATGTGAACTGGGCCCGAGCCAAGCTCCTAGACGGGAAAAACAGGTCACACTGTTCAGAAACACAAAGGATGTTAGCAAGAGCAGGCACGTGACCACAGCCTCCACCATGTTGCCTCTGTGGTCCCCGCTTCCTCCACACCGGGTCCTCTTGAGCTGCTGTGTGGAGGCCATGTCCCTCCAGACCAGCAGCATCGCATTGCCGTTAGGAACACGGAATCCTGGGCCAGGTGTGGTGGCCCATGCCTGTAATCCCAGCACTCTAGAAGGCTGAGGCAAGAGGATCTATACTTGGCAAGATCCTGTCTCAAAATAAAAATAAGAGTGAGGTGAGGATACTGTGGATACGGCTTAGTGACAGAGTGCTTGCCCAGCATATGCAGGCTCCTGGCCTCAATCTCCAGTGCCAAGAAAGAGAAGGAAGAGAAGCAGGAAAGACAGACAGCTGCTCAAAGTATTCCTGAAGAGCCATGACAGGCCCGCACCCTAGGCTTTATACTACCACCCCGTTCTGCACCCCTCCATCATCCTCTCCAAGGACAGCCAAGCTCAGCCAAGCCTCTCCAACAGCACTGACTGGGGTGTCACTGTGCGAGGCAGCCAGAGGGGAGCTGGGGCACCTGTGCAGGATGCTGATGGGGGTGCCCTAGGCCTGTCCTCCACACCTGGGCCAGTGTGACAGTAGCAAGCAGGTGCTTGGAGACCTGGCTATGCCACCAGCCAGCCGCACGACTGCCCTAGCTCTGTGAGGTGCTTAGCAAATCACCCAAAGTCAGTGGTTCCACGTCAATATTGCTTTGCGTGCTCCCTGCAGGGATGGGCGGTGGGGACAGCGTCAGCTGAGGCTCCCAGGAGGCGGGACCAGAAAACAGAGTTCCTTCTCCCTCCTGTCTGGTGGGGTCCCGGGGTCCCTTGGACTTGTCTGTATGCCTGGGTGGCCTCTGCCCATGGTCTCTACCACCTGCTGGCTTTGGGGTGGCCGAGCTTCTTTCACATCAGTTCAAGGCTCCTAGAATTCCAACCCTGGAGAGAAGTCAGGGTTCACACAAGCCTCCCCAACTGCCTGGGGAGGGGATTCAATTCCACCTTTCTTGCGTAGGAAAGAATTTGCAAATTTACGTGAAACCCATCAGAGAAACTCTCCAGCAAATCACTCTTCTTCTGTAAAGTTCCCTTCAGCACCCCTCCTCCTCGCTGAATTAGTTGGCTATCAGCCTAGTGGTTTAAAATGACACACATTTATGATCTTACAGTTTTGTAGGTCCAAAGTCCAACACGGTCTCTTGCTGGTCCTGCAAGGTGCCTGCAGGGCTGTTCCTCCAGAGGCCTGGGGCAAAGGCCTTCTCCTTGACCTTCAGCTTCTAGAAGCTTCCTGGGCACCCTGACCAGGGGCCCTTCCTCCAACTTCCAAGCCAGCCACAGCTCACGAGTTCTCACACAGACTGGCTCTGACCTTTGATCATGCGAGGCCACCCAGATAATCCAGGACGTTTCCCTCCGTATGGCCACCTTTGCCATGGGGCAGGGCCGAAGGTTCTGGGGTCAGGGTGTGTAAGGCTTCGGGAGGTCATTATCTTGCTGCTGCCGCAGCACTGTGCAGAGGCCTGAGGGTGACAGTCAACGGCGTGTTCCCACACAGGCCACGGGGTTGGGGGGGGGCTCCAGGCACTGATGTGAACTCTCGAACCTGAGGAGGGACCTGGTTGATCTCTTCTTGGAGAAGATGATGCATTTGAAGGCCAGAGCGGGTGATGCTTTGCCTGGGTCACAGGTCACCCCGAGAGTGAGGAGGGGCCTCCCTCTGCCAACCCTGACCCACCCGGAGGCCACTGCAGGACACTGGGTGGACATATGTGGGATGCGTGTCTTCCTGGCAGATCTTGCAGCTCCTGAAAGGCAAGCTGGTGGTGGGTCATGACCTGAAGCACGACTTCAAGGCCCTGAAGGAGGACATGAGTGGCTACGCCATCTACGACACGTCCACCGACTGGGTGCTGTGGCGCGAGGCCAAGCTGGAGCACTGCAAGCGCGTGTCCCTGCGGGTGCTGTGCGAGCGGCTCCTGCACAAGCACATCCAGGTGAGGGCGGCTTCTTCCTCCCTCCTCGCCTCCTGCTTCTGCCTCTCCTTCCCTCCCCAAAGTAGACACCAGCCAGCCTGCCTGAGGCCGCTCCTGGTCCTACCCGGACCTGCCTCTCCCTCCGGAACTCTGAACTTGTCCCATGGCTCAGGGACAAAGCCTCTGCTCCTTTCACCCTTGAGAGGTCGTGTGCTTGTGAGGAACTGGGGTGTCTTAGTTTGGGCTTCCCAGAGACAAGGATGGGCTCTGCAAGGCGACTCCGGGACCCACTGGTACAGTGAGGGTGGTCGGGGGAGGGCAGCACCCAGTACAAGTTGGCTTTTGGTTGTTAAACCAAGCCAGCTACCCTGTGGATAATGAAGCTGTTGGTACTGCAGAACTACAGGACATGGTGGTGCACACATGTAATTCTAGCACTCTGGGAGACTGAGGCAGGAGGATGGCAAGTTCTGGCCCAGCCTGGGTAACTTAGTGACTTGGCGAGACCCTGTCTCAAAAGAAAAAATTAAAAAAGGCTGAGGATGCAGCTCAGTGCAAAGACCCTAGGTTCAGTCGCCAGTACTGTGGTGGGGGGGCCCTGGGAGGGTGATGTGCCCCACAGGAGGGACCAAGGAGCTGGGTACTCACACCCCAACTCTGCATACTGGGAGACACTTAATCCCTCTGCACACTGGGCCAGACATGGGTCAGCCTGGCCAGCAGCCCTTGAGTAAGCGCCAACTTCGTGCCGGGTGCTGGGCACACGGGTGAGCAAGACCTGGCTGGCCCAAAGAAAGTGAAGTGTCAGGGAATAGGTGGTCACACAGGCTGGCAGGAGGGCCCATTGTGAGGGTGATCACAGGGACACAGGCCCCTCTGCGCATGGCAATCCCAGCTCCACAGCCTTCGCCTTGTCTGTGACATGGGGGACCCCTCTGATCAGCCAAAGCGGAAGAGCTCGCATGGGCCCGTGCTAGTGCAGACAGAGGTGGTAAATGGCAGTCACCTGACCCTCCAACAGATCGAATGTCCTCTGACCGCCACCCATAAAGTGCAGACTCCCCTTCGCGGCATTCAAGGCCTTTGCTGAGGAGTCACAGATCACCTCCCCCACCACTGTGTACCCAGAGCTCTGATTTTAGTGGCACCCCCTCTTCATGCTTCCCCAGGGCTTGCACCCCTTGGGGTACCAGCTGCTTGGGGTGCTTCCTTCCATCCTCCACAGCAGGTGCCATCACGCTCCGGTCTCCGCACCCTTTCTGAGCAGCCGTTCCCATGCCCCTGACTGGAGGCCCTGCTCCATCCTGGTGGCCCGAGTTCCACCTGAGAGCAGCTGCCGTGTGCCTGGCTGCAGCCCTGTCCCCCACCAGGGGCCTGTGCTGGACCCCAGCCTCTTTCTCAGGATGCTGGATTTTGTGCCTGCACACACCTGGGCCTGGTGCCCTTGACCCCGGACACCACCTGGCCACATCCTTCCAAACCCATGGAGTCAGAGGCCTGGGGAGACGCCAGCCCCCTGACCTACCTTGTGAACTGGGAAACGGCTTGAGCAGACCCTGGGCCTCTGGATTCAGCCAGCTCCCAGCCCCGCCCCGTACCTACCTGTCTGTCTGTCTGTCGGTCTGCAGAACAACCTGTTTGGACACAGCTCTGTGGAAGATGCAAAGGCGACCATGGAGCTCTACCTGCTCTCACAGTGTATCCGAACCCGCCAGGGACTGCCTCGCCCGGCAGGGTCAGACTGAACTGGTCCAGCCCTGCCCTAGGGGCCACAGGCTCCCTCTGCAAAGGCAGCGTCTCTCTCAAGAGCTTTTGGAAGACGCATCTTTCACAGTAAAATGCTTCTCTATTTTGTCTACTCCTCCAGTGGACCCTCTCTTTGTCTTCCTTTCTCCCCTCCGAGCCGGGTTCACCGAGCACAGGACCTAGGCTACGTGCCCGTGGGTTGGGAGCAGGTGGAGGCCCACACCATCCTGATACCCTCCCTTCCAGGGAGCCCAGGTGTTCCAGAAGCTACCTGGCAATCCAGGTGACAAGTGGCTCCCTGGCTCCCCCTGTCCCGCTTTTCCTGTGGCATTTATGTCCGGAGGAGAGGCCTTATTTCCTGAAGTGGCATTCTGCTCTGGGGTCCATCTATCTCATCACGAGGGCAGTGCCTTCAAAGCAAAGGAACCACACTCAAACTGCAATGGGTGCTGCCCTTCTCCTTGGAAAATGAGGAAGCAAAGGTAGTGAACTCTGGAGTCAGGGAAGACTGCATCAGAATCCTGCTTTACTATTTGGTAGCTGTGTGATCTAGCCCAAGTTGCTTAACCTCTCTGTGTCTTAACCTTAACCCAAACCTCAGTTCCTCTACCTGTAAAACAGGAAATAGCAGTTCACTGGGTACTTAAGAGGTATTGTGGGCAAAATCTCCAACACCAGTCCTGTCTTAGTTTTTTCGGCTCTTTAGTGATCCTGTACCCAGGCCATTTGAACCTGAGGTGCTTGCTAAGCCATCCTGGGACCTGATCACAGTAACCACGAGTAAGCAAGGTCAGTGTTCCCTGAGGATGCTGGCCCCACCCCCTGGTCACCCCGAGAGTGTACGTTTCCGACGTACTCCCCACTGATGGTAATCTGGCTTTGAGAAGCTCAATCTACAAAATGCACCCACGGCTGGCAGCAACCTGGTCACCTGTCCAGCCTCTGCCCTTAGCTGCCTGCTCCTGCAGAGCGGGGCTCGCCACCCGGGAAGAAGGCCCTAGCGCACCCCCTGCACGGAGGACAGGCTTGTCCTGAGGTTTCCAGATGCTTTGCAACGGCAGGGTCTCCCCTGGGGTCAGGCGACCTGGAGGCTCCCTCCCACCACTAGGGGGCCGCAGCTTGCTCTCAGGGCGCCGTCCTGCCCTGTTCCCCCAGCCCCGGTGCAGGCCCAACGCTCCACTATTTTGTGTTTTTTTGTTGTTTTTTAATGAACCTTCAAACCTGCTGGGTGTGTTGGCTTGTCTGGCTGTGACTGGCCACCAGGTGGCGGCCTCGCTCCATCCGCCCGCCAGGAGGCCTCGCAAGTCAAAGGGAGGAGGTGTGAGCTGCCCTGTCTTTAAAAAGGTCCCTGAGGGAGTTGGAAGTGGTGTTGCAGGCATGTTATTTCAACACTGTGGGAGGCTGGGGCTGGAAGATCGAAAGTTCAAGCCTCGCCCGGGCAACTTCATGATTTAGCAAGACCCTGTCTCAAAATAAAAATATAAAAGAGGCTGGGGATGTAGCTCATAGCTCAGGCCAGGGTTCAATCACCAGCATAAGGAGAAGAGGACTGAGGGACCTGCTAGTCCTCCCTCAGCCACAGACATGAGGCTCAGAGAGGGGCTGGGCCATGCCTCAGGTCCTGCAGTGATGTGGGAGGCCCCTGGCAGTGATTCTATAGCCTCAGTTTCCTGGGTCCCCAAAGGTCCCGCGTTCCCAAAAGAAGCTGCCAGTTCCTTCCACTTCCTGCTGCCTGCATGCCGCAGGGGAAGGGGGGAGAAAATCTGGGGACCCCTCTACCTCCCAGGCTGTCACCCTAGTACAGCCAGGACCTTGGCGGGAACAGTGGCAGCTACTTAGGGCCCATTCCTGGGCCGGTCCTGAGCAGCCAGTTTTGCTTCATGAGCTGCAGGAAGAGCACAAGCATTGCCGGCCTGCTGGGCTGCGGGCTGGCCTCAGTGACGTCACAAGCCTCACACTGGACCGAGAAGGGAGTGAGACCTTGAGCTGGGTGCCCAGCCTCCAGCGGCAGGCAGTGGGGACCTTTAAGCAGCGTTCATCCCTGTGGATCCTGAGGGTGAAGAACAGCAGCCTCAGGGCGTGGGCCGAGTGCCGGGCCCCCACACCTTGGATGCAAGTGGAGAGTTTGTTCCCTTGCGGTGCTGGGATGAGGCCAGCTCCACCAGAGCCAGGGTAAGCCATGACCCATCCTACTCATGAGGAAGCCCAGCACCGAAGCAAGCTCTGTCACCCCGGAGACCAGCCCACTGTGGCCTGGAGCGTCACCCCACAAGCAGGTCAAGCAAGCCACTAGGAGCCGCGGTCACCAAGTGGCCCGACTCCTCCCTAGGTGATTCCTGCCTCCAGAGCTTCATTGTCCCAACAGGAGACAGTAGCCTTAGTCGCGACTCCCAGAGTTGTCATGGGAACGAACGAGACCACGAAGTAGAATCGCTTTGGAAGATGCCCCAGCCGGTGCTCTAGGTGGAACCTTGCTCCCTCCTGCCCGCCCCCCCAAGGTCCACCAAAGCACGAAGTGCCACCCTGCCTCAACCGCTCCCCCAACCCCTCAGGTTTGTTCCCACTCCCCTTCTGCAGCCCACCCCTGTCCCTGGGTGGCTGGCATCCTGCTTGGCGTCCAGCCCCTCTGTCCCTTCCCTCATGCCCCACAATGTCCCCTGCTCTGGGCCCTGCCCCAGGGCTCTAGACTCTTGGGGCCATCTCTGCTGGAAAGATGACTGCTGTCCTTGGTGGTGAGAGCTGTCCCTGGAGGCCACAACACACCAGCATGGTGGCAGAAGGGGCAGGGACAGGGTTCTGGGGCCACAGTCAGGGCCAGACAACTGAGGCATCTGGTCCCAGCTGAGCCCAGGGGAAGGGCGGGTCCTCCCTCCTGCTAGCCGGGGAGTGTTATAGGGTGGTTTCTTCGGAGATGGCTCACCAACCTAAAGTATTCCAGGTCCTTCTTGCCTCAAAGAATTGGAGGAGACAAGCCAATAATGGTGCCAAACGCTTGTTTGAAGAGTACGAGGTAACCAGTATGGGAGAAAGCAGCTCTGCAGAGCAAACTTGGGTCGAACAAAGAGAAAAAGAGGGTAATGCAAACACGAAAGTGCACACCACTGCGCAGGTTGCTGTGCGCGCTCACGCACGCTATTAGCTTTCCGTGATGGCTGGTCCTTTTTATGCCATCCATATCCGGTGGGAGTTTGAGAAAAGTTCTACATCCGGGTCTTCCCGTTGCCCTGGGATGTTGTGATTGACAGGCCCCACCCATTTCCCCAGCCGGTTTTGCCACGCCCTATCTCCTAGATCAGGAGGGCCCGGCATAACCAAGAGGGAGATGAGGGTGCGATCAGCGCTTTTGCTTTGAGGGCACAGGAGTAATCAGGCCAGCCGTGCCATGGAGACCCAGGTACCAGCCGGATGGAGTAAGGATGGGCAATTGTCAGTCACGCAGTCTCAGTGAACCGTGGCCAAGCAGAAAGGCGGGCAGTGGGCACATCTAGGCTGGATCTGGCTTGCAGGCTACCGCCTTCGCCTGGGGCCATCCACCTTCCTCCCCCTTCCAGCTGTGTCCAGGAATGGAAAATGACCTCTTAAAGTGTGCGAGGAGGGCAGGACCCTGATTTATCTCCAGGCGCGTGGACCTCTCTCCCAGGACAAATTCTCCCCACTTTGACCTGGTGACCTGTCGCACACCTTTCAGCTGGCTTCTGTCCACCCCTCTGGGTTCAAGGTTCCGCAGTTCTTCAGTGCTTTCTCTCCAGTGGGAGCCTCCAGCCTCCCTTCTGCCCGGCTCCCTGTCCTTCCCCGTCCCACCTCTGCCCACGCCACTCAGTGAGGCCTGGACAGATGGGGATAAGACTGTCGGGAGAGGGCAGACCCGGCTGACAGAGGGAAAGAACTGTGTCCTCCAAGAAGAGCACAGCTTGGGGAAAGACCTAAGACACTGAAGAATTCACTCAGGCAACAGGAGCAACAGTTACCACCCCTGCCACCTAACCATGAGGCATCAAGGGGAATTTGGCAGGGATGACCCTGGCCAGCACCTGAGTCACTTCTGACTCAGATTGGGACTGCAGAGGTGGAGTAAGGGGACTGGAAAGTCTGCATCTGCCCCTCCTCAAGCCCCTTGTCCTTCCCTCCTTCCTCCAGCTCCCCCGCCCAATCCCGGGGTTGCTCCGTCTACCTGGAGCTGCTCAACGTCTACACATCCAGCCCCAGCCCCATCTGAAGGCCCTGCTGTCTCCCCAGGTGTCGCCAGCCCAGCCGGCTCCCCGATCCCCAAGGAGCGGTGTGTGCTGGCCCCAAGAGGTCTACTGGCTCCATGAACAGCCCCCTGTGTAGAAAGAACATACGCTTTTCCTGCAGCAGGCTAGGGCTTCAGGAGGAGGAGGCTGGAGCTGGCCTGGCCCTGGCACCCGAGCTTCAAGCCCAGTGTGTTTTGTGCTCCAGACGGAAGGGAGGAGAGAGGAACTCAGGTCAGGACCCTGGGTTTTAAGACCCTGAGCCTCCCATGGTGCAGGGATTAGATGTCACTGCCCGTGGAGTAGACTAATATTTTTAAAATGTGTGGGGTGTGTGTGGGGGAGTCCTGAGGGGTGTACATTAAGTTGCTCTCTGAGGTCCCAGTGGCACTGAGCTGGCAGTGGTAACTGGTCTATGACTCCCTTGTCAGTGGCTTCCTTTACGTCCTCCCTTCCATCCCCACCAGGCCCCCTAAGTCCATGGGGTGGAAACAGACAATGCAAAGGCCACAGTGTTGCAAGGTGGGGACTTGAACAGGTGACCAGCACTGAGGGCTCTGGCTTCGTGAGTGATCATGTGTTAGAAGGACCACATGGCACCCACACAGCAAGACACCCGCCAGGGCCCTCCAGCCCCTAAAGCTATGAAGAATTCTTTCCTTCTCTCCCTTCCTTCCCTTCCTCCCTCCCTCCTTCTTCCCTTCTCTTCCATTCATCTTTCTTCTCTTTCTTTCCTTCTTCCCTCCTTTCCTCTTTCTTTTCTTTCTGTGGTACTGGTGATTGGACCCAGGGCCTTTGCACTGAACTACAACCCCAGCCCTTTTCTTAATTTATTTTCTCTTGAAATGAGTTATTGCTAAGTTGTCCAGGCTGAGTTCCAACTTTCAATCCTCCTGCCTCAGTCTCCCAGAGTCCTGGAATAAAGATGAAATACACTTCTCTTCTTTGGAAACGCTTTTTTTGTGGCTTTCTGTTAGAACAAAAGGAACTCTGATTGTTCCTCCGCCCCCTCCAGATGTTGTTTCCTGGGGTCACCTTTCAAATAAACCATTTCCACTCAAACCATTGTCCCAAAGAACCCAAAGTGGGACTTTTGAAGGCTTCTCTTTGGTCAATTAAGATACACTGAAAACTCTGACACTTGATCCCCAAGGCCCTGGGAGCCCAGACCACTTTCTGCCCCGCTACCCTCTCCTGGTTTCCCCACCAGCCACTGAGGCCCGCCTCCCCATTCCGGAGTCATCTCAGGGCCTTTGTACACGTGGCTTCCCCTGCTGGGGAGGTCTCTCCTCAACTCTTCGCTTGTCTACGGGAATCCTCAGGTAACTGGCTCAGAGAGGCCTTCCCTGACCACAGGTTGGACTTACACCTTTGTTTTGTGAGTGACAGTAGGGACTAAAACTCTTTTCTTCACTTGTTTTTTGAGACAGGGTTTCATTATGTAGCTCAGTCTAGATTCAAACGTGAGATGTTCCTGCCTCAGTCTCCTGAGTGTGTCCTTTACCTTTTTATCCTCCAGTGCTTCTACCTAGCTGGCACCAGGCTCAGTGAAGATGTTTTTTCCAAAGGAATGAAAAAATTGAATGGGCCTGCATATGACCCTTTGTGGTGACAGAAGCCACTGGCCCTGGAAACAGAGAGCCCTGTCCTGAAATGCTACCACGCTGGAGATCTGCTGTGTTAGTTTTTCACGTTCCTTCACATTCAAGCTTTCCCTTTCTACCTCCTTGGTTCATAAATATGGTCAAATCTTATGTCTTAGTAACTTCCTTCTTGCTGGGATAAAACACCCAACACCTATAACTTAAAGGCAGAGAGGTCTGTTTTGGTTCATGTTTCAGTCCAAGGTCATCGGGGTCCAAAGAAGAAAGAGTGTGGCAGAGGGGCGAGATGGACAGAAAGAAAAGAGAAGGGAGGACCCAGGGAGAGAGATAAACCCTTCCACACCACACCCCCAGGGACCTATCTTCTCTAACCAGACCTCGCCTCCTAACAGCAAGTCAGGCATAAGCTCCCATAATCCAGTCACCTTCCAGAAGTCCTGCCTATGAGTGCATGAGGCTCTTGGGGGGCAGGGGACATCTAGATATGAACCATAACATCTTTTCAGTCTTCCAAAACAAAACAAACAAACCCATCTTCCCTGCATAAGCTGCTCAAGGGATGGAGACAGATCAGGAACATAGAGGAGCTTCAAGATGGCAGCTGTTATGGCCCGCTGAGGCTTTCCTCAGAATCCAACTCCCAGTGCTGACTCAGTAGACACAAGAAGGTTGATAGATCTCATAGCTGCACCCAACAGCTAGGCCCAAACAGGGACAGCCCTGGCGAGACCAAGGGAGGTTGGGGCCCAGTGTGTGGGGATCTGAGGCTGGTGTGCTGCCAGCACGGGCTGAGAGAAGACTTTCTGGTTGTCCTCTTTCCCCCCACAGCCTGAGTGGACCACTGCTCACCTCTTTAGAGAGCAGGAAATAGAACGAGCCAGAGGGGACATCGGAACTGCAGGTAGGGAGGGATGCACTACAGAAGAAAACATCATGGCTCACCATGCAAAAGTATGTATGGGCTTGAGGACTGCTGGAGAAAACTGTATGGATATGAGGGACAGGGAATGACTGAACACAGCATCCTAGAGTTCTGACCAAGGTGTGCCCTCCCAGCTCACCCAGAGCACCATGTGCAGGGAAGCAGGCTTGTACCCTATCCCCAGGAAGACATACCTGGCTAAGGTGGCCAAGGCTTCCCAGGAGCATAAGTGATGCCCTTGCGGGAAGAAACACAGGGACGAGCCACTGGGGAACGCGAGCACTGTGCCAAAAGGACGCAGAGGAAGGAGCGGAGCAAATGACAAGTCTGAACAGGAGGTCTAATCATAAAGCTTATCCTTAGAGACAAGAGGGTTATAGGAAATGTGGGTCAGGAAGAACCAATTAGAAATAAAGAACTGGAGATACTGAGTATTAAAAATATATTTTTTGGCAGTATTGGAGCTGAACCCAGGCCCTTCACACTAAGCTACATCCTCAGCCCATTATGAATTTTTTCATTTCGAGATAGATTCCAGCTAAGTTGCTGAGGCTGGGCTAGACCTTGTGATCCGGTCTGTGATAGTTATTGTGGTATCAAACTTGAATGGGCTATGAAACTCCTAGTGCATTAGTGGAGCACAGTTCTGGGTATGTCTGGACAATTAATATGTAGACCACAAAGTCAGGGGGTAAGACCCACCCCGGATATGGGTGGCACCAACCAATAGGCTTGCAGCCTAGATGGAATAAAAAGGGAAAGAAGAAGGCAGTCTTCCTTTTTGCTTCTTTAGAGGCACTCTGGCCTTCGTTGCCTTTGGACAGTCATCTCCAGTTCCTTCACTTACTGCACAGCCTTCCAATGTAGACTCTTCGGCTTTCCAATAGGGACATGCCCAGCACTCTGTGGTGAGCTCTAAGCCTTTGACCTTTGATGGATCCCCTCACTCTCCAGTACACCATCGGCCACCTGACTTTACAGGCAGCCATTGTAAGCCTACTTTGTAAGTCCTTCATATATTACATAAAGCAAAATATTAGCGGTAGAAAATAGCTCAGAACAGATAAGAAAATTAGAGATTCCATGGAGGAATTTAATATCCAACAACAGGAGTTCTAGAAAGAGATAAAACAGGAGAAGTTCTCAAGACTGAAGCATAGGATCGTCTAAGACAAAGACTTGTGAGACTTGTAGCAAGATGCTTAAAGGAGATCCTGCACCAAGCACACCACAGTAGAACTGAGTCTGCCCAGGTAAAGAGGAGACCCCAGGAACCTCCAGAGGGAGGCAAAAGGGCACACACCAAGGACCAGGAGTCAAAGGACTCTGACTCCTGAAGACTAGTTGAAGACCGTCGTGCAATGCCTCACAACTCGGAGGGGCAGGGATTTCCAATCTACGATTGAGTATCTACCCAAACTGTAGATGACACATGAAGACAAAGTAGAGGTGCTTATTTTGAAAAATCTATATTTTCAAATATTGATCGTCCACATTCCTTTTTAAAGAAGCTGTTGGAGAATGCACTTCTCCAAAGCAGAGGAGGAAGGAGAGAGAGAGAGGGAGAGACTGATTGCAAGGTGGGGGTGTAGCTTCGTGTGAAGTGCTTATCTAGCATTTGTGAGGCCTTGGGTTTATTCCCAGCATCACAGAACAAATAAAAAAGCTAATGTGAAGAAACAAAAGATATACGAGACTAGTAGGCATATTACTCTTCTGTCAGTGTCCACACAGAAACAGCAATGTAAACAACGACTATTGATTTAACTCCTCAAACAGTGATGTAAATATATTTAGAGGAATTGGAGAATGTGTATGTATACGTGACCATTTATCGTTATATTTCATACAGAGGAGTCAGTAAGTACCATCCCTAATAGGAAACCCATGAGATGTCTTGCATATGGGTGCTATACGGGAAGTACAGGGCCAGATGTGGTGGTGCACACCTATAATTCCAGCACTTAGGAGGCTGAGGCAGGAGGATCACGGTGAGTTCGAGGCCAGGCTGGGCTACATAGCGAGTTCAAGCTCAGCCTGAAGTAGATAGTGAGATCCTGTCTCAAAAAGCAAAGCAAAATAAACAAAAATGACGAGTCCGTTTTAGCAACAGCCCTCCCACAGACCAGCACTCATCATGGCCGACACTGCTGGCGCTTTCCTCATGCCTGTTCTCAGCCCAGCTCCCAAGCCCCTTTGCCTCCAATTCTGAATTGCCAGTGGTTCTTTTTTTTTTTTGGTTTTTTTTTTTTCCAGTACCGGGAATCAAACTCACAACCTTGCGCTTGCCCGGCAGGCGCTGTGCTGCTGAGCTAAATCCCCAGCCCCTCTTTTTTTAAAATAATCTCTTTTCTGGTAAAATTAGTTAAAAGTTGATTTCTGTTGCTTACAACTCAGAAGCCTGATCCAAAATATAGTCTCACTGGTGAGACTAGTGAGGCCCCATGAAGTGGCCTCCACTTGCTCCTCCGGCAGAGCTGAGGCATGGTCTCCCAGTGCCCTTCGCTCCAGCCTCTGGACAGAAGGGCCACAGCCCAGCTCACCGGCCTAAGTCCTTCTGCCCCTCCTTCCTCAGCACTCAGACTGTGTCCTTCCCTCTGCTCAGCGCCCCCGGGCTACCCAGGGATGGGACACCGCCTCCCATAGGCCTTGCACGCATGCACTTATGCTGGAACTCCCTCTCCGTCCTCCCCACTCAGTTTGGCACACAGCAGGTGCCCAGGAAGTGCCACTGGAAGCCTCAGCTTCCTCCTGCAGAACATGGAGCCGTAGCACCTACTCTCGACATCACAGGTCTTACCGGAAACATCTCTGTCAACAGAAGGAGAAACGAAGGCGCCAGGAGGCTGCTGGGCCACGTGGAGAGCGAGTGGTCCGTTCGGAGGCTGCAGGGAGCAGGCTCAGAGCCCGGTCAGGAAGCGGGTGCGGCGCGGCCAGGCCCAACCCCAGGAAAGCAGCTGGCCGTGCACCTCTGGGGGCCCCGTGGGCCTGGAAAGAATGATTGCTGACCTGAGTGTGTGTCTGTCACTTGGTCCTGTGCTGTGTCCAGGTCCCACCCACAGGGGGCGCTCAGACATTTATCTGATCTTTTAAGCTTCTGCAATGATAGCGTAGTGGGTCTACTGCCAAGACTCCCGCGGCGGGGACATTCCCAAATATAAGGTGGGAGGGGTGGCTCGGGTGTGGATAGTTCCCCCATCACACAGTGCCTTCGGGCTGCTGGGAGGAGGAGATGGCATGTGACCCCGCGATCCTGCACATTTCATTTCCCTCAGGTCAGAGAATGGGACCCCAGCCCCTGTCAGGAGCGCCAGCCTGAGCCTCAGGCCACAAGTGTCATGCTCACTTAGCAAACATCTATTAAGCTCCCTCTGTATGACGGGCCCTCTTCCCAGCACTGGGACTATAGCAGCAGGCAAAATGGACATTTCTGCCCGGTGGATGCGCATTCTAGGGTTTCTCTTGTGTCTTAAACTTAAGTGCAGACTCCTGCACCCGGCTGCACAACGCCCGGTGATAACACAGCCAGAGATTCAGTGCAAAAGGGCCGGCTTCCCACTAACGTGGGGCGGGGAGGGTGGCGCAACGGGCCGCCGGCTGCTCAGTCCCACTTCCCTGAAGAGATGGACACTCTTTGTATGTGCTCATATCTGAGCTGAGACTGAGAACAAAGCTTGTGCAGAGTTTATGGTAAGAGAGAAGAGAAAGCCCGTGGAAGAGGGGTGAGATGGGGACCCACAGAGAGTGGCGGGGCCTCAGTCGCATCTGCCTCAGAAAGAACCAGAAAAAACACACCCTCTTTCTTTAAGGAATTCCTTTAAGGAGCTCCAGGGAATCTGACACTGTGGTTTATGCCTGTAATCCCAGCACTCTGGGAGGCTGAGGCAGGAAGATGGCAAGTTCGAGCCCAGCCTGGGCAATTTAGTGACTTAGGAAGACCCTGTCTAAAAATAAAAAATGAAAAGGGCTGGGGATGTCATGCAGTGTGACAATCCTGGGTTCAATCTCCAGTACTGGGGGAGGAGGGAAGTATCTCGGACAGGTCATGCTATTGTTACAGGGTGGCAGAGGCCCTGGACTGTCAGGCCACCACCGTGGTCACTGGGTAGCCTGGGGGATGGTGTGTGGGCAGCAGCAGTGGCCACCAGGAGCCGGAGGGACAGGCAGCTGCAGCCAGGATGGAGGGAGCAACCCTTTGGCAGAGGGGCTGAGCAGGGGGTGTGGCCCCCAGAATTGCAGGCCCAGATGTGCGGTGGGAAGGAGGCCAGGGGGTCCACCCACCTCATGACTGGTGGTTTTGGAGGACTTTGGTGCCCGAGGAAGCTCTTGCTCCTTCCCAGGCCTCCAGTGAAGGGAGTTACATGCTGAGGGAGGGCTGGCAGGGCTCCCCTCCCCCTCCAGACCATCCAGCCCAGCTGGAGTCAGAGCTGCCCTCAGATTACAGCTCGCATGCTTTGTCAGCTAAAAAGGCCCAAGGCAGTTGCAAGAGGTGATCACCGGGGTGCTGGGGTGCCCACTGCATGCCAGCCTCCATTCTCCATTCCTTTGCTCCTCCCAGGATCCCTATGAGCTATGTACCCATTGGCCCCATCACAGAGAGGTGAAGTGACTTGGCCAGGATCACACAGTAGTGACAGGGCTGTGACCTGAAGCCAGGCCGTTGAGTTCAGCATCTCCAACCCTTCTAGGCCTTAACCTTGAACCTCGTACCCCAGAGGGAGAGGGTCCGCGGTGTTCTTCAGCATCCACTGTCTGACTAGGAAATTTGTGATCCCTATGCCATTTTATTTTCAGGGATATTATTATTACCATCCCCAACTTACAGATGAGGAAACTGAGGCTGAGAGAGGATATCATGGAACTTGCCCAAGGTCTGGGGCAGAGCCTGGATATGAGCACAAGCTGGCCTCACGGCAAAGCCTGGCACCTCAGTGCTCAACAAGACCCCACCCCAGTCCTGTAGCTGCTGTCCCCCATCCAAGCCAGGCCGTTTCCTGTCCTGCCAGAAAAATCCAGAGCATGGAGACCTTCAGATAGGGGCTGCCTGGAGCCTCTGCCACGCTCTCCCAGCCCACCCGTCTTCCTGTGGGGACCTTCGGCCAGGAGCCAGCCGCACAGACAAGGGCCGCATGGATCTCCGGCCAAGGCCAGGCCAGAGGGCAGGCGGCCAGGTGCCCGTGGCCGCAGGAGAGAAGGGCCCCTCTTCTCTCCACTCAAAGGTGGATTGAGGAAGGCTGGCCATGTGATTTTGCCAAGAAGCTCTTCGGGAGCCAGAGAATGGGAACATCTGTGCCCTGGGCTCTGTCCTGGACCCGGCTCAGGCCACAGTCTGGGGCTGGCGTCGTTGGCTGGAGACAGCTCTGCAGGGGGAGGGGGCAGGGGAGGGGCGAGGGAGGGGCAAGGGGAGGACAGGAGGAGGCTGTGCTGCCGCTCCAGCTGGCATGGGCCGCCCGGCTGGCTGGTGACAGGGGCAGCCCTGGCCTCTGCCCCTGGGGGAGGGATTGAGGCCAGGCCAGGCAGGGAGGGAGGGCAGGGTTTGGGCCTTCTCTGTGAATCACGCTTATGGACGGAGCAGGGGGTCCTGCAGAAGCAGCAGGTGGGCCTGGGGCCAACTCCTCCCAGACCCCAGCCCAAGGCCTCACCCCTGCTCCCTGCCTCTGGGGACAGGATTCTGGCCTTTCTTCGCCTCCCACAGCCTGCTCATCAAGGCTGTAAAGGGCCTTACAGGTCGGTCAGCTAGCTCTCTCCTGACCTTCTTTGTCTTTAGTTGATTTTAAAAATTTAAATGTTATTTTTTTGAAAAGGTAATGTATCTACATGGTCCAGAAATTTAAATGCTATAAAATGGTATGCACTGATAAATCTCATTTCCACCTGGGGTTCACCTACCCCCACCACCACCACAGGGAGTATACATTAGCCTTAAGTGAAACTTCTAGGGGTTCTTTATGCAAACCAAGCGATACAGATATGTTTATTTTCTCCCCCTTCTTATATAACGCACTATATATTGTTCGGTATTTTTGCCTTTTTTTAGCTTAACATAATCTGGACAGGTTTTCAGAGTCCTTTTTTTCAGTGTTGGGGATTGAACCCAGGACCTTGCTCATGTTAGGCAAGTGCTCTACCACTGAGCTATCTTCCCAACCCTGGATATTTTCTTACATGTTTTGAGAGCAATTTCATTTTTTCTAGCTGTATGATATTCTGTTTGTGGCTACACTATCATCTGTCGGCTGGATTCTAAAGATGAATGCATGGATGGCTTCCAGACTTTGTTCCAAATGAAGTCATGGGTGGAGACATAGTTTATGCCCGTAGCTTAGAGAAGGCAGTGGCTGAGGTCAATGTCTGCCTTGGGACCTCCACCATCCATGTCAAGCTGTGTGGAAACTTCACTGGGCCCCACAGGCTCCGTGAAACACACAACACCACAACGTTAGCCCCTTCTGTTTAATTCGTAAGCGGGCAACTGAGGCTCTGACAGGGATGAGATTGATTTGCAGTCAAGAGGATATTTTGTGACAGAACAAGAACTACAGAAAAGACCTCCTGGGCTTGGCTCTCACTCTACCCAGACTTCGTCCGCAAGCTCCCAAATCAGGAGCACGGAGGATCAGAGGCAGATGTCACTGTGACCTCAGTTTTTTTTTTTTGGTTTTTCTCTGGTACCGGGAACCGAACTTACGACCTTGCGCTTACCAGGCAGGCGCTTTTGCCGCTGAGCTAAATCCCCAGCCCCTCTGTGACCTCAGTTTGAGAATCGCTGTGGATGGACCACTGGGCCGGCCCTGGATCCAGACACGAACCGGCCCTAGGTCAGGCCTGAACCCAAAGTCCCACAACCAACCTGGCCCCAGCTCTGCGCCCAGCCACAGGCCTGTGTCTGCCTGTCTCTTCCTCCTCCCCTCCCCACAGAAGGCTTTGGTTCGCTAGAGGACAGCGGAGCCCCCAACAGGACGAGAGAGTTCAGGCTGCGGAGCTGGACCTGTAAGGAATGCTGAGTCAGAACATGTGTGGAGAAGGCAGCCGGGGCACCCTCAGGCTCTGCAGCCGCAGGTGAGCAACATGCGTGTTTGAGAAGAATCGCCGGAGAGCTGTTAGAACTGCGCAGTGACAGCGGAAACGCATTTCATGAAGGAGGAATATGTTTACCGCCAAGCAAAGGTTGGGTGGAGGAAGGATCAGCTAATGAACAGGGTTCAGGGGAGCCCCAGGCAAACAGGCAGAGAATGGACGGAAGGGGTGGGACTTTCCAAACTGGTCCCATCAGGGGTACAGGCAAGAAGCCAGGGCTGGGGAAAACAGGCTCCCCTCCACACACCCCCCATTTGAGAGGAGGGAGTGGATTCGCTCAGTAGGGGGATAGCATGGCCAGTTTGCGGTGGGACTGGGGTGGGTACAGCACCACCCCAACCCTGAAGCTGCTGCCTCCTTGCCTGTAAAGGAGGATGTGGGCCGCGGAAATACGACTGACCTGGAATCCAGGAAACCTGGGTTCTCTTCCTGGTTTTGCCATCCACAGAGCAAAGCTGTGCCACCTCTTGGGATCTGACTTCACCTTCTCTATGACAGGAGGGTGGGGCTAAGTGGGGCATTTCATTTGAGCTCCTCAGCTAGTGCACTGGACTGTGGCTGGCCTTGCCTCTGTAACAAATGACCTTTGATGGCCATCAGGCAGGGAGAGATGGAGCAGCCGTCCCCTCAAACCACACGGGCCTGAACAGTGAGCGTCTCAGCGGGGCTGTGTTGAGCCCGTTCCTCCCCGTGCTTCTATGATGGGATTTCGCATCCTCCCAGGAAGAGGTCCTGGGGTTTGTGCAGTTTGATTCAGGAGACCATACAACCACAAGATTCCTTCACCCAGACTTGCGCTGGCCGCGCTTGCTGCCGTGGGACCTCCCCTCCGGGAGGCTCCCCATCTGCCCAACTGCCCCTGCAGGATGCCAGAAGGAGCACACACCTGGTCCCTGCTGGGGTCTGGTCCTTCCCCACCCCTCTGCCTGCCCAGCCTCACTAGCACTTGGTGACAAAGGACACTGTACTGTGAGGCACTGTGGCTGGGAATAAGACGGGAAAATGGCTTGTGCCATCCTGGCCCGCAGTGCCCTTCCATGGCCTTGGCTTTATGCACAGCACACACACGTGCCCTTAAAGCGAGGTGTCTAGAGGCTGGCAGGATCCTTCCCAAAGCAGGGTGTTGGGCCTCCTAGGCAGGACCTAACCAGGTGGCCCCCGGCTGGACCACGCCCCTAAGCTCTGGCTGAGGTGGAGGACAGTGGCAAGGAGGGGGCGCCAGTGTCCAGGCGGCTGTGCCAGCAGTGGGGGTCAGGATGGGTGTCTCCAGGCCCAGGCCAAACATCTGCCCAGCAGCTCTAAGTTCTCAGTGAGTCTGGGCAGTGAGGACCTATTGGTTTGGGTCAGTGGCTCAGACAATGGGTAACGACACAGCCAATAACAGTAGCCACTTTCCCTGCCACCACCTCAGCGATCACAAGAATGATCTTGTTCCAAGCCCGACAGCTGGGTTGGGGTCTGGCCGCAGAGCCATAGGCATTCCTGGCCTTTTTTATTGTGCTGTTTTCACGGAGACTCAGTAAAGTGAGGTCCTATTCTACAACTCCAAGACTCTGAAAAGTGGAAAGAAAATCAAATTAATTCATCAGTGTTACTGCTTGTATCTAGATGTCCCCCCAAAGCCTCGGGCAGTCATAGGTAGGGCTTTGTGCAGGCGGCTGGATCCGGGGTGTGTGAATGTGGACGAAGGGTCACTGAGGCCATGGCTTCTTCCCCAACATCCTGGTCTTGGCTGGAGAGGTTCATCACCAGGAGCTGTCATCACCAGGAGCTGTCGTCAGAAGTGCCACAGCCCCATCTAGCAGACAGCAGAGACCTGGGAACCCGAAGGTGCAGGGGGAGCAGGGATCTGCCTCGGAGTAAGAGGAGAGCAGTGGAGACAGGTGATGGGAAGGTGCTGACTACTTTGAATTTTCTCCCACTGTGTGTCAGGACAAACCCAGCTTTCTCCCACGGAGAAGGCGTGGAGGAGCCATAGAGCAAAATCAGGACAATGTTTGGCTTTTACGCTCCCAGCACTGTTGTCCTGGTACAAGTCCAGAAAGATGGAACGGCGCTACCTGGGGGAGGACTTTCCAGGCCAGAGAGACTGGGTACAGCTCCCCAGCTGAGGACAAAGAGGAGCTGGGGATGGAGCTCAGAGAAGCACGTGGGTGCGGAGGTGGAGGCCTCTCACTGGGGGCTTGAGGGATGAGCCCGGTACCTGGCAGGATCTGAGAGGGGAGGCGGCTGTGGTGGGACCTCTGAGAGGGCGGGCTGAGGTTGCAGAATGGGGGTGGCTGGGTGGGACCCTGGTCCGGGTGGCCTTACATGTCCTGAGATGCAGGGGGAATGTGGGAAGGCACCCATCGTCCACACATGTGAGGAGGGCCAGGGACCAAACCAAGGTCAGGAGAACCTAAGGGCTTCCAATGTCATGACATGGGACGCTGTGGAGAGAGAGGCAGGGACTGTCCTTTCAGAGCCCATGGAAGGGCCCGTGCCACTCACCCAAGGCATTTCCAGCAGCAAAGGGTACATTCCACTCACGCAGCTTCTGCCACAAGGTGGGGGACAAGAGCACCTTGCCAGCCCAGCTCCCCACAGTAGGAGCCCTCTGCCAAGGGGTTCCACCCCCGCACGGGGAGTAAGTAAGGGCCAGCACCCTGGGCTAGGGCCAGCCTCCAGTCATGGGGGCCTTGTCACCTCTACTAATAACAACCCTGGGGAAAGCGTGGCTGCAAAGAGAAACACGGACCAAGCCACAGGGGCAGAGACTCACAAACTCCTCCAGTCCCCGTTGCTGGCAGAACTCTCTCCTCAAAGCAACGCCTACTCTCCACCTAGGCCATGTCCACGTCACCCACCCCGGGCACAGCCTGCGTCTGTCTTGTGTGCTCCTAAGCACACGCAGGAACCTAAGCGCACGTTTGTGGGAGGTGTGTGCAGAGCCCCGCTTCATACATATGAGATGGTGCTTCGGCACGTCTCTGTGTTTGCTCTCCACTGCTCGTCCACTTTGGTCGGCGGCAGCCCCCTCCTGGCCCTTCCTGTGTTTCCGCTCACTGCCTGGCTTGGTGGGCATGGGGACCGATCGTCTTTCTCTAGTGCTATGGTCCCCCTCTGAGTCTCAGACTGTAGGGGATCAGAGGATCATGACAAAGGGTCCTTGGGTCTGTGTGACCACCATATTTTAGAGCAGGGGCCAGCAAACTGTTCCATAAACTATTTAAAAATATGATATCCCAGCACCCTGGGAGGCTGAGGCAGAAGGAGAATGACAAGTTTGAGCCCAGCCCGGGCAACTTAAAGACTTAAGAAGACCGTATGTCAAAATTAAAAAAAAAAAAAAAAAAAATGAGAAGGACTGAGAATGTGACCGAGTGTAAAGACCCCCTGGGTTAAATCTCCAGTGCCACCAAAAGTTAATTAATTAATTTGATAAAGATTGTATTCTTTTACTTCCAGAAATTCATCTTAGTTTCCTAGGGCGGCTGCAACAAATTTCCACAAACATGATGTCGTAGCTCAACAGAAATGTACCCTCTCACGTGACATCAAAGTGTGAGCAAGGACAGGAGCTCTCCGAGGCTGGGGGCGACCCCTCCTTCCCTCCTTTAGTTGCAGCAGCTCTTGGGCTCCAGGCTGCCTGGATGCAAGTCTTGCCCGCATCTTTGTGCGGCTTCGTTTTCTCTGTCTGCAGAGACCCTGATCCACGTAAGGTCACATCGAAGGGTCCCTGTGCACGTGACTTCAGTGGGAGAGGATGCTTCAACCCATTACAGTTGTCTTTCAAGTCTTCTTTTTACCCCTAGTGTTTTATTTCAGTGTGTTTGATATGAGTGCATGTGTATGTGTGTGTGTGTGCACGCATGTGCACGTGCCACTTGTAAATTGCCTGGCTCAGTGGGCATGGGGACCGATCGTCTTTCTCCAGCGCTGTGGTCCCCCAGTACCTGGGGTTCTGGTGCTCCTTGTCCGAGCCCCTGCCCCGCACATGCCTCGTCTGCTTCTTTACATCACTGTCAGGTCAGCTTCCCAGGGCCTCTCTTCCTGGGAGCAGCGCTTCTGCCCGGGGCCTGAGCATCTGTTCAGACAAGTTTGCATGGCTCCCTCGTGGGGATCACAGCGCAGGACCCGGATTCTGGGCCCTGATTTTGTCTGTTTCTCAGGTTGGGTGGCAGGACCTCAGAGGCCATGCACACGAGGATCGCCCAAGCCTATGTGAGGAGCAGCCCTGGGTTTGGATTTCTTGTATTGGGTTGTTTGAACTCTAAAGCTCAGATACTGTATGAGGCTGGACACTTCCTACTGCAGGTGAATGTGGGTTTTGCTTGTCCAGCCTGGCTCTGAGGCTGTGACCCATGGGTTCTGGCTCTGCTGGAGTGTCTCAGCCCGAGTTGCTCACCTTGTGTCTTCCTAAGCCTGCTTTCCTCACCCAAGAGGACACAAAGAGCTATGCGATGCCCTGCTCAATTCTCCATCCACCCCCCACCACCTAACTTCTCTTCTTAGACTTAGCTGGACTGTCGCCTCTTCCCGGAACCCTTCCCAGATTCCACAGGCTTTGTCTCTCATTGTTCTCAGATTCGTGCTTCTGAGTCTCTGCCTGCTGTGGTGGGGGAGGATGTCACAACTCCATGGTCTTCCCCACGCGCTGCGTCGTGCAGGCCATGCTGCGGGAGCATCAGGCAGGACACAGATCGAAGGCCTGAGTTCCGGGGAGGAACACAGTCTAGCTGGAAGGGTGATGCTTTGTCGAAGGGATTTGAGAAGAGGTTGGTGTTAGGTGTAGTGGCACATGCCTGTAATTCCTGCACTGTGGGAGGCTGAGGCAGGAGGATCACAAGTTTCAGCCCGGGGTAGTTCAGTAACTTGGCAAAACCCTGTCTCAACAAAAGTGGGTGGAGACTAGGGGAGGTAGCTTAGTGTAAAGCTTGGGGGTTCACTTTGGAACTGGCCCTCCTGCTCCTGGGAGGAGAGCAGAGGCTGGTTTCACGGTCCAGGGCTGTGAGGATGGGCCTTGAGCAGCTTGGGGAAGGGTTGGAGGATTTATGAAATATTTGGGGAACCAACGCTCAGCAAGCATTGATAATGTGGCGGGGTCTAGTGCACTGGGCATGTGAAATTCCCCAGACCGGACAGCCTCGAGTCTCTCCTGACCCCTTACCATCTTTGAGCCCCCTCCGCCCTGTCTCCCCCACTCTCCTCCGCTCCAGGAAGCAGTGAGCTCAGTCCTTTGGGGGGGAAGTCTCAGAAAGGGATACACAAGTCCAAGATCAGAGCAGCCTCCTAGAGGCACCTCCTGAAATAAATGCATCCGTCCCTCCCCTACCTGTGCCTCAGCACTTGGGCTGTGCGCTTCAAGATGGTTTAAAGTTTTTTGTTATTTTTTTTTAAAAAAACTAAAATCCTCTGCCTGGCAAGCCAATCTCAATGAATGACCACACAGTCAGAGGTGACAAGGGCCTCTTTCACAGGCCCCGGCTGGGCTGAGCCGGCTGGGCGCTGCAGGGAGTGACTTGTGAATCAGCCTGTGTTAGGCGGTCAGTTGCTCGCTGCCTTTTCTCCGCCCCTGGGTCTGATCCCTCAGTGGCAGTGGCCTTGGTGACCATACATGGCACAGTGTTTGTGTCATCTTGGGTGACAAGACCGTCACTTGCCATCCCGTGATTGCAGACTTCAGGTGTTCTTTAAGCCGAAATGTACCAGGTGCAGTCCCAGGGGCTGCTCTAACCCAAAGGCTTATGGTGACGGCAGAGTTAGTTGCGTGTGTTCACAAAATAACTGAGAGCAGTGAGCACAAAAAAGAAAACAAAATAGGTTCATGGTGGAGAGTGATAAGGGATTTACTTTTGGAAAGGCCCTCTGCAAAGGTGACCTCTCAGCCAAGAACTGAAAGACAGAAAAGAGGTGGCCACATGCCAGGCAGAGAGAATAGCCCATGCAAAGGCCCTGAGGTAGGTTCAGAGTACCTGGCAAGAAATGACAGGTGAGGGGCTGGGGATTTAGCTCAGCGGCACAGCGCCTGCCTGGCAAGCGCAAGGTCATGAGTTCGATTTTCGGTACTGGAAAAAAAAAAAAAAGAAATGACAGGTGAGAGTCGTGAGATGTGGCAGGTGAAGAGCACCCAGGGAACCAGTGTTCAAGACAGATGTCACAGGAAATGCGGGCACCAGTACAAGTGGCTCTGCGGCTCACTGGCAAGGAGCAACCAGGGTGGTGAGATGTCTAGAGATAGAGGCAGAAGTGAAGTACAAACCCAGAAGGTTTTACTCACCCCTCTCCTGCACGGCCACTTATCAAGTGCTCAATGTCTGCCAGGCACCGGAGATACAGCCTGCAAAGCCCAGCTCCTGCTCTGCGAGCACCTGGCCTAGGGCCGGAACATGTGGCCGGAGGGTGTGAGTGGAGACCTGAGGAGCCGGACAGCTTTCTGGGGCAAGCCCCAGCACATCAGGGGTTGGGTCCATTCTGTGGTACACCAGAGAGCTGGCACAGAGCGGTGGCCAATGCTGCTGACCACTCATGGGGTTGTTGTAGCTTGGTGGTTCCCAAAGCATGTTCTGTGGAACTCTGCTCCCTCAGATGCTTCAAGAAGCCGGGCGTGGTGGTGCACACTTGTAATTCTAGCACTCGGGAGGCTGAGGCAGGGGGATCGTTGTGAGTTCAAGACCCGCCTGGGCTACAGAGTGAGCTCAAGGCCAACCTGAACTACATAACGAGACCCTGTCTCAAAAAGACCAAAAGAAAAAAAGATGCTTCAAGAAGAGAGGGTTCCCCATGGCTTCATCCAACCCCAGTCCACTCCCAAAGTTCCCATCTCCAAATACCATAGTTGCATTCAACATCTGCCCTCTGGATGGGGAGTCAGTCTCAACGTGAGTGTTCATGGGGGTGTTCGGGGCCAGCAGGTGGGAAAGGAATCAGACTGACGCCCTGACCTGGCTGTGGATGGCAGATTCCTAGAACCTGTAAGCAGCTGGAGATGGAGAAGCCCTAGGGAAGAGGAAGGATGAACTTCCTGCTATCATGGTGGGTCGGGCAGTGCAGAGAGCTATTTTCCTTTGCTGAGAAAGAATGAGAGAACAATTATATTTGTGCCTCCATTTTTGAAGTGGTTTATTCACCCTGATCCCCCATATTACAAGAAGTTTGTTCATTCCCTTTGAATTTGAGCAAAGGGAGACTTTGGAAAGATCCCGGAAAGGTCAGCGATGGCCCCCAGCCTCTTCTGCAACCCAGCTAGCTTTGTACATTTGCCGTAGTAATGGGAACAGCGTAGTTCTCACCAACTGTGCAGCAGCTACATTGCTTGAGCATCCACTGTATGCTGGGCACTGTTCTAAGCACTTAGCATACATTATCTCGTTAATCCTCACAATAGCCCTATAAAGCCAGGAGTCTTGGTGCATGCCTCAATCCCAGCAGGAGGCTGAGGCAGGAGAATTCCCATGTATTCAAGTCAGCTTGGGCTACACAGTGAGTTCAGGGGTAACCTAAACTATATAGCGAAACCACGTTTCAAAAGCAAGAACAGGGGGCTGGGGATTTAGCTCAGCTGCACAGCGCCTGCCTGGCAAGTGCAAGGTCATGAGTTAGATTCCAGGTACCAGAAAAAAAAAAAATTCAAAAGCAAGAACAGTAGCCCTGTGAGAGAGGGACTCTATTCTCCCCATTTTACAGATGAAGAAATGGAAGCCTGGAGAAGCTGAGTAATTGTCCCAAAGTCACACAGTTAGTAAGTAGAGGACTGATCTCCAAACATGAATAGTGAAATCAGAGAGTGTCAGGACCAGTACCATAGGGTGCCAGTCTCAATACCCTCTCTGAGAAGTGTGTTGACCTGCCCATCTTTTCCAGAGAAAGTGAAGAGCCCAGTGATACTTGCCTGTGCTTGAGAGGTCACTGGGAAGCTGAAGAAGAGGACATTCCGAGCAGGCATGGTGCAACCTGCAGGTGTGAAAAGGTGGAGAGAGAGTGAAGATGTTCTGTATCTCTCAAAAGGGTAACAGTAGGGTGGAGGATATTGGGTATGTATCAGTTATCTGCTGCTGAGTAACAAAGGAGTCTAAAAGTTAGGCTTAAAACAACCAGAGTTTGTTATCTCACCATTTCCTTGGGTCAGAAATCAGGGTGTGGCTTAGCTGTTGGCTGTGTTTACCAGTCTCTCCCATAAAGAGAAGCTTTCAAGGTGTTGGCTGGGCTGCAGGCACTTGAAGGCATGTAGCTCCCAAGCTCCTTCTCAGGGCTGTTGGCTCCGTGAACTATGCCTAGGCCAGTTCACCAAGTGGCTACTGGCTTCCGGAAGGGGTAAGAGAGACAGCCAGATAGAGCACAACAGAGGTCAGTCTTCTGACCCCAGTCAGCTGTGACATCACAGCACTGTGGTCACCTTTTGCTTGCTAGTAGCCAATGGTAGCTCCAGCTCATATCCAGGGTGGGGCAAGAGTAGTCACCTGACAAGGAGGAGGCAGGAAGGACTTCTTCAGGGGCAAGAGCAGTCCTGTAAGAGAGGCCCAGTGACAAGTAGAGCTTCTAAGCATGGGCCCTCGGATCCTGCGTGCTCAGGTGCAAACTGGAAGGCCTGCTGGGAGGGTGAATGAGAGTCTTGCACTTGAGTAACGTCGGTAGTGGCTGCTGCAAAAGAGAAGTTTAAACACTGGTAGCCATCATTATCGTTGCCATCCTGTTGCTAAGCACCCCGCCCCTTCAGGTACCTAAACCAAGAAAGGATTCTACATTGAGCAAGAGTTCCAAGAACTGCAAAAGTCCTTACGTTTCACTGGGCGAGCTGGATGCCACTTTCCTGAGGGATCCCCAAGTCTTTACAATCCCAAGTTCATTTTACAGTGGCTCACTTGTGGGTCGCAAAGTGTAGTGCGTGAGGACACAGGTTAATTCCCACTCTCATCTTTTTCAGTGAGATGAGGTGATTTTCACTGAACACAAAGCCACTTTACACCAGAGCCGGGACCAGATCAGGCCTCCAGGATCCAGCTCCTTCTACGTCCCAACTTTGGGAGTCCTGGGAAGGGTCTTCCCTCCTTGCAAGGTGCCAGCATCCTGGCTTAGGTCGGAAAGAGGCGCCTGCTGATGAAACAGGTCACAGTCCAACCCTGTAGATACAGACAGAGCCCCGGGCAGCCAAACACAGAAACCCTGCAGCAACCAGCATCCTTTTCAGCTCAGGGAAATGTCACATCGGGCAAGAGTGTCCCAGGATAATGACCAGAAGCCTCTTTCTGTGTGCTGAGATCTGATTGGGTGGTAGATAGGTCCGGCATTTGCATGGTGGAGAATCCACCCTCAGAGCCCACCTCTGAAACACTAAGAGTTTGTGGGCGCCCAGACACGGTCCTCCACAGTGACATCCTCTTCACCACGTTGCCCCATCTTTTCATCCCTTCGCCTGCCCCAGGGGCTAGTGCCTCCCAGTACCACGCACCCTGGGGACATGTCTTGCAGACATGGCAGAGGCAGCCGGGCCTCCGCTGAGACAAAGTGTGGTACCGAGGACTCATGCCAGAGCTATTACTCAAACAAACCGCCAATCTGAGGGCCGGAATCACAGCAATTATTTAAGTATTCTTGGAAACCCTGAAATTTTCTTTCTCCTACTTAGTCTGTACTAACTTTTTCCTCTGGGCTTCTGAACAGACTTGCAATTGTCAGCATGACTTCCTTCATTTCCCCTCCCTTCCCCCAGCTCACATTGCAAACACATGGAAAAGAAACCATGCCAGCGGGGGCTTCTGTGCATTTGAAGAGGAACTTGAGCTCCAGGGAACTGAGCCTTTCCTCAGTGACATCCACTCAGCATGGTAGATTCTACTTCTGCTGCAAAGTGGAGCAGGGGCGGGTAGCGCTGGGGTGTTTGGGGATGAAAGAAGGCTCCTCTTCAAACAGCTCACACCCCTGCAAAGGTGCCCAGCAAATATAGCTAGCTACAGTTGTCTCATGCTACTGTATGCCTAGCTACAGCTGCCTCCTGCAGGGTGGCCCCAAACAGGGAGTGCGCTTGAGCCCAGTGGCCAGCAGGCAGCGCCCTGGTGTCTGGACCCACCCTGCTATGCAGAGCAGTGCCTCTTGGGCAGTGGGTCCTAGTGACAGAGACTGAGCCAGCCCCACCTCTCCTTCCTCCTCCTCCTCCTCTCCTACCTCCTTCTCTTCTTTCTCCTTCTCCTCTTCTTCCTTTTCCTCCTTCTCCTCTTCTTTTTTAAAATTTTTTTTAAAACAGCATGGTTTTGGCAAAAAAGAAAAAATCAAAACACAAAACAAAAACAGACTTGTGGGTCACTGGAACAGAATAGAGGAAGCAGAAACAGCTCCAGGCACACTCAGCTACCTTATCTTTGAACACTTTCACTGGAGGGAAGGCAGCTTCTTTAACAAAGGGTGCTGGGGAACTGGCGATGCACATGCAGAAGATCGAACCCATCTCTCTCATCATGCACGAAACTAAGTCAAAACAGATCTAAATGTTGAACTAAAATCAAAAGATCTACATGTTAAAACAGAAACACTTGATCTGTTGGAAGACAGAAGAAGGAAAACTCTTGAAGACACAGGAGTAGGCAAGAACTTTCTGAACAGAACCCTCGTCACACAAGAATCAGCAGATGGGATCATAGCAAATTAAAAAGCTTCCACACAGCAAAGGAAACCACCGAGAGTCAAGAGGAAACCTATAGAATGGGAAGACATTTTTGCTAGCTATTGCTCAGTCAGAGGACTAATGCATAGGATACATGAAGAATTCAGAATATTAGATTCCCCCAAATTAAAGATCCAATCAATTAAATGGGCAACTGAAATGAACAGACACTTCTCGGAAGGTGTACAGATGGTCAACACATACAGCCACCTTCTCCCTCCAATGCTGCCAGCTGAGCCTGGGAGGCTCTGCTGGCCCCTGTCATTCTGTCCCAAGGCTTTTACTTGGGGTCCCGTGTGATGTCACTTCCTCCTCGTCACTCTCCCCTTTCCCAGTCATGGAGCCCGAGCAGCCAACTAATTGAAACAAGCCGTGGACTTTCATGTTAAAGTAGGTTTCAGCTGAGAGGTGGAGGCCGCTTCTGGAAAATGTTAACACTTTCCTATTGGACGCCAAACCTCCTGGAACCAAGCTTCAAAGGAAACCTCATCTGTAAAATGAGGGGGTTGGCAGATCCCAGAGAGCCCTCTGCTCTGACAGCTCATGCCACTAAGAAAAGAAAACGCCATTGAGCTCTGGGTTGGGGAGCCCACAGCTACTTCTGCTTGGCCGTGGTGCTGTCTCAAATAAAGTGGCTATGAATCACTTTTTATTTTAAGCCTTGCAGCTGATAGATTAATTTCTATTTTATGGGCCACGTTCCCTGCATAATTCCAAGAAAATCACTCCATCAGAGGCTCCACTGACGTCACCAGCCACCAGATAGGAGGCCCCAGGCTGCAAACCTCAGGCCTAGAGGCTGTTGGAAGACTTGGTCCCAGGTGGAAAGGAGGATGTTATGCTTGGGGCCTCCAGTTGCCATGGAAACGGTGTTTCTCCTTCACCTTTGGGAAGTTTGAACTTCAGAAAGTCCCGCCTACCTGTTCCCAGATTTGAATTTCATGGGTCCGATCTTGGGTCAGGAAAGTACTTCATTCCTGAAGAGGCTGGGAAGGTGGACAGAGCTGTATTTTGTGGACAATTTGACTAACTGAATTTTGGGCCAAACTGAATATAGCCTTTGCTGCCATGTAATTTTGGTTTGAGAGTTTATTGTTTGTTTGTTTCTTACAGAATTGCTCCATTTGGGTACAGTTTTCCTGAGACCTTCTAAGTTCTTAATTAGGAAAAAAAGTTTTTTAAAAAAAAACCTCTCCTTTTTTTAAGCTACAGAGGGGAGAGGCTTGTAGTTCATCTGCATTAGGAGGCCAAAACCTTGGGCTAGAAAAATGTGTTTAGAGGCAGCGAGCCAGGAATTGGATGTACCACCGCAAAGGGCAGGAGACAGTTTGTAAATTGACAAAGCACAGCACTTTCTCTTTCTTCCAGTGTGCTAGCTCATGTAGCATCCTGGAGTCTCCACTGGGAGGAGACCTGAGAAGCCACCCCATCCAGCCGCCCAGCCTCTGTGGACTCCTTCCCTGGGGCCCTGGCAGTGTGACTGCACAGTCACTTCTACGTTCGCACATCTCAGGTGAGAACCAGGCTTCAGTTCTTCAGACGGAGCTGAAATTGGCTTCCCGGTAACTTACAGCCAAAGGTCTGTTTCAGGAGGCCCATGCAGGGAAAAGAATAGTCTGGTCCAAGCCTGCTTAGACAACACCCTTTGCTACAGCGTTGTGTGTATATGCAGGCAGCCACTGCGTTTCCCTTTTCCAGTGAATAATACCTTAATTCTTGTAACCGCTCCTCCGTCATGACATTTCCACATCCTTCTCCATCCTGGGCTCATGCCTCCGGACACTTTGCAAATTGTCAGCTTCTCTCTTACGCAGCGGCCACCCCAGACACGATACTTCCCAGTGCTGTGTTGACAGGCTGATGGATGTAAGGACAAACCCAAACCCGTGGCTGCCAAAATGATGTGACATCTGTCGCACTGGTAAGCGGTCACAGAGACGCATCCTGTGTGGTCATCGAGGATAATCTTCAAGCAGCTGGAAGCCACTGTGGCATGCTGTCTGCCATGAGAACCACACGCTACAACGTCCTGAAATGTGTCTCTGGAGAACCAGAGTATAACTGGGAGTGATCCGTTTTTCACTCAAGGAATGCTTAGCAGCAACCTTCGAAGATCCTACCACTGATCAAACAGGAAGAGGCTGTGGAAGTGTGACAAGAGATAGGTTGTTGGAGGTGGAAGGAAACTGGAGCAAGTTTTACTTCCTATCCCCTGGTTTATGGATGGGCATCCAGCTCCAGTATTTGTCATTTACCTACTCAGTCATCTATCCATCTCCCCACCGGCATGCTTATTGAGCAGCTACTGTAAACCAGGTAATTGTATTCATTTTCTCATCACTGGGACAAAACATCCAACACCTGCAGCTTATCGGAGGAGAGGCTGACTTTGGTTCATACTTTCAGCCCATGGTTGGGGGCTCCAAGGCCAAAACAACATGGCGGAAGGGCCTGGGCAGAGGACGGCTGCTCACCTCATGGCAGCCAGGAAGCAGAGAGGGGAAGGAGGGGCTGGGGACAAGAACGCACCCTGCCAGGTCACACCCCTGTGCCCCACCTTTGCCAATCAGACCCCACCTCCTAACAGTATATTCAGCTGCTGGACTCATCCACAGTTGAACCCACTGGATGGACCCACCCACTGGAACCTAGGACCAAGTCCTCTCACACACACAGGAGACTTCTGGGGGACACTTTAGATCTAAACCGTAACAGTAATGTTTAGGAGGAGTCCAACATGAACAGCAACAGCAGATACGGGATGGTTAGGAGCTTGTTGGTGTGTGGGTGAAGACCTCTGCTTAAATTATCTGATTAAGATAACCCAGCTGGTTAGCACTAGATCCAGACCCAGAAATCAGATCTATCTGTAATTTGGGCCTCTTTCCAAGGCACCAGGCTACTGCTACTAAATGACAGAGCGCATGTCCCACTTCAGTGGACCCTGGCCTGACAGATCCTACTCACATACTGCAGGTGACGTGACTGTAACTGATGGATGTGCTTGCTGTAGAAAATCAGTGTTTCACCACTGAAAGACACCATGTAGAAGCTAGAGGCAAAACAGCATTCCTGTCTGTCTCCCAGAAGCAGTGTATCCTTAGACCCTGCAATCATGGCTCTCCCCGGCCAGCAGTCTCCCAGAAGTCTCTCTTGAGATTCATCACAGAGCAGATGCAATTTGCTTTCCTGTCTTTTAAATTCTACAACAGGGGTCCCCAACCCTGGGGCCACAGGGCCTGTTAGGAATCTGGCCACACAGTGGAGGTAAGCAGTGGACAAGTGAGCAATTTCATCTGTAATTACGGCCGCTTCCCATGGCTCACACCACTGCCTGTGCTCCGTGTCCTGTCAGATCAAAAAATCAGAGAAGCAGAGAATCAGATTCTTACAGGAGCATGAACCCTACTGCGATCTGTGCATTGGGTGGATCCAGGCTGCCCGCATCTGTGCATTATCCCCAACCATCACCACCCACACATACCTGGTCCATAGCAAAACTGTCTTCCATGAAACTGATTCCTGGTGCCATTAAAGGATAGGAAACACTGTTCTAGAGGTTTCCCTGCATTGACTTCAAGAAATGTCCTCCTCCAGAACACTAGCTGAAGTGAAATAAACCAGGCACAGTTTCTCACTCCAGTGGAAGCAGATTTCTTCGAAGTAGAGGACAGGTTAGTTGTCACTAAAGGCTAGAAATTGGGGGGAGATGGAGGCAAGTCAAACGATGGAGATGGAAATATAGTTAGATAGGAGGAATAAGTTCTGGTGCTCTTGCATAATATTAGCTAAATCTTGGAAACAACCCAAATGCCCGTCAACTGATGAATGGATAAAAAAGATGGGCTTTTTTTTTAATATAATGGAGTATTACTCAGCCATAAAGAAAGATAAACTTGAGACATTTATAGCTAAGTGGGTGGACCTTGAGACCATACTCTTAAGTGAAATAAACTGGACACATATGTGTAAATATCGCATTATCTCTCTGGTGTGAGAAACTGAAAGTGTAAATAAGGACCAAAATGTATAATAGATATTGTGAAGTAGGAAGTAATTGTTCAAAAGGAAAGGGGAATGGGGAGGGAGGGTGGAAGGGAAAAGAAAAAAAGGATAAAATGGAAACAAAGCTTAATAAATAAGGAGGGGAAGAAGAGGAGGGGAATGGGAAAAAAAGACGAACTAAGATATATCGTGTACAGGTACAAATTCCCTATGATGAATTTTATCACTATGTGTATTTTTTTTTTTTTTTGGTTTTGGTTTTGGTTTTTTTCCGGTACCAGGAATTGAACTCACGACCTTGCACTTGCCAGGCAGGCGCTGTGCCGCTGAGCCAGATCCCCAGCCCCACTGTGTATATTTAAATTGTGCCAATAAACTTAATTAAAAACAAAAGTCCTGCTGCTGTACAGCGCAGGAGAGAACCGTGGCTCACAGCAGTTGACTGTATTTTGTGAAGAGTTGGAAGAGAAGAGTTGGAAGGCTCTCAACACAAAGAAATGATAAATGTTTAAGAAAATGAAAATGCTAATTGCCTCGCTTTAACCACCACAGAGTATATGGGTGTGTGGAACTGCACACGTACTCCTCCATCAGTGTGTGTGATCATCGTGTATCCATGAAAAGCAGAAATAAGAGTTGTTCCTTTCCACAGCGCTTGCTGATGTCCCGCATGAGTACCTCGGCTGTGAACATCCTCAAGGGCCGGCCCTTGTCCCTGTTAGTGCCCTCCCTTGGGGACCGACCCCTCCCAGCACCTCCTTGATCACCTCTACAGATGAAATTTCCCCGTCTATACCCCCACCTGGACAAGGACCCTCTCCCCAGCTCCAGCTGCGAGCCAGATGTCTCAACTTGGCTCTCCTGACATTGTTTCAATCCCAACAGGCTTCAAGCAAGCTCTCCTTGCCTGGTCCCCAGCCTGCGCTGTGTGAGGCCTTCGTCCCTTCCCGCAGCCCCAGCCCCGGCCCCAGCCCCGTCCTATACAGTCCCTCATTCCTGCCACCAAGCAAGAGACACTGCAGTAAGATTGGTTTTCCTTTCTTGTTTGTACAAGTCATCTAGAAAGTCCTGGGGAGTCCTCTATCAGGTCGGTTTAATTTTATCCATCCTTCTACCCCTCTATTGAATCCTTTTGTGAATCCATCCTTCCAGGAACACTCTTGCTTACTCAGGGATGAGTACACTGTGGTCCAGGCAAGCCCAGGGCAATGTCACACTTCAGCTAAGCCTGCAGGCCCTCGGAAGTCACGGTCCCAGCTCCCTGATGACCACTCAGCCCTCTCCACCTCCCTCTCCTCCGTGTGTACAAGATCGTGACCAAGAGCAAAGGCCGAGTCACTGGGTGCACAGAGACACCAGGAAGCCCACTCCCAACTCCTCCATCCAGGGCCCCATGTCCCCAGCCCCTCCCTCTGCTCCAAGGGCCAGTGTCGAGTACCTCCTGTGGTTCTTTTCAAAGAGCAGAATGAATGAAGGGGCTGCAGATTAGCTCCTCGCCTGCACACCTCCATCCCTCATCCCAGATATACTCGGGATGAGGAGCCCTTGGGTGAAGCCCTCAGAGGCCCAGAAAACCCTGGGGCCTTGAGAATAAAGAAATTCCAAAACAGGGGCACAAAAATTGGACCGTTTAAGACGTTTCCTACGGATGCATGAATACTCTACACACACGAGCTCTCACACCAAACATAATGAAACATAACCATGTTCATAAGTCACAGGGATTCTGTAAATATTAACTCAGAGCCCCAGGTGACAGGACCCAGCAGTGAGCCCAAGTATCAAGTCATCAGCTAACGGTCTCCCTCACCTCATCTATGTGGCTGGATTAAAAACCAGCTCATCAGGATGCAGGTGTGGTGACATACACCTGTGATTCCAGCACTCTGGGAGGCTGAGGCATTGTAATGGAAATTTTAAAAATTTAAAAATCAACTAATAGTCAGACACCATAGTAGGACAAAATGAGACCATGCAGCCCACCACGTAGCTCATCTGTTAGACTCACTCAGCCTTGATTGACTAAACCAGAGATAAACTGACCCAGCTCAGTGTGACCGCACCCAGCTGCACAGCCTGTACTTTCTAGCCCCCAAACATACCCTGTTTGCTAACTTGTTTCAAGGACTTTCTGTCCAGCACTGAGAGATAACCGACACTATTACTTATTTCAAGGACTGTCTACCGGCAAGAAGAGCTGACTGATGCCACCCAATAAAATTCACCACACCTTTAAGCCTTTCTACTTTCTGCTTGCAAACCTACATAAACTAAGTCCAAAGCCGGCTCTGGGCTGAAGCTTTGGGAGTGATCTTCTATCAGCCCGCTGGCATAATAGAGTTGGACACCTTCTAGCTTCTTGGGGCAGAGCGTTTTTCCATTTGGTTAGGTACCAGCTCCACAACAGCACGAGGCAGGAAGATTGCAAGTTCAAGCTCAGCCTGGGCAACTTAGTGACTTAGCAAGATCGTTTCTCAAAATGCAAAAGTTAAAAAGGAGCAGTAGGTGTAGCTCAGTGTGAAGGTCTTGGTTCAGTTCCAGTACGAGGAGAGAGAGAGAGAGAGAGAAGCAGGGAAGGAACGAAGGAAGGAAAGTAAGCAAGCGAGAAGGGCAATAAAAGAAAGAAGGAAAGAGAGGGACCAGAGCAGCATCAGGCTCGTACAAGTGAGGCCCTTCACGAATGCAGGATTTAGAGGAAAATGCACCCTGGAGCCCCACCTCCTCCTCATAGGTGAGCAGCCTCAGGACCTGAAGCCCAGCAAGGTCCCCCAGCCCCTGGCCCAGTCCCTGCACCCCAGGGAGAGCCGGGGAAGCCAAGCAGCCCCCAGGGACAGTGCGGGAGCCGGGGCTCCTGCGGGCAGCGCAGGTCTGGCCGGCTGAATGGGCCCTTTCTGTCTTCCGCCACCTGGGAGGGATGCGTAATCCCTCCCCGGCCACACAGAGCCCTCTCCGCCCAGGCGCCACAATGCCCTGTTCACAGAGCTCAGGAAACAAAATAAATATATTCTCCCCCAAAGACCCCACAATGGGGCGTTTCCATAGCCAGGCACACGGGGCACCTCCCTCTCTCCTGTGGCTGAGGGCACGTGCGGTGCCCGTCCTGGGACCCAGGGTCCGCCCGGCCCAGCCTAACCCCACGTATGATGGTGGCTCTGTGGGTGGGTGCTGGGCAGAGCCTGTAAGTGTCCTGGGGAAAGAAGGAGGCAAAGAGGACCCTTCTGTTTACTGACTGTGTGGGGCAAGCAGAGACCTGGGCCGGCCCTTCCTTCTGGATGGGTTCAAGCTATCTGCACAGCTGAGCACGGACCACGTACTCAAGGTTAATCTTTCTATTATTATGTTTAAATCCAGGGCCTTCACAGTGAGTTGCATCCCCAGCCCTTCTCCTTTTTTTTATTTTGAGACAAGGTCTTGCTACATTGCCTAGGCTGGGCTTGAACTTGGTGATCCTCCTGCCTCAGCCTCCTTAGATGTGCTGGGATTACAGGTGTGCACCGCCACATCAAGGTTAATGTTAGACACCAGGTCAGCCATGCAAAGCTGAGACTGCCCCAGGGTCTCTCCCAGATTGGATACAGAGGACCACGGGGGGGGGGGGGTGCCACCACTCTCACTGTCCCAGTGTATTTCCAGAGATGACACTTAGGGTTAGGTGAATATGGCCACCCCCACCCCCACCAAGTCACCAACAGCTGGTGCCTTCTCTCACATGGGCACCCTGAACCCACACAAGGTCCAAGCCTCAGAGCGCCTCCAGGAGCCTCTCTCAGCTGTGAAGCCCAGCAAGTTCTCTCACCATCCAAGTCCCTGTTCTGCTTTAGTTGCTTTTCTCTGTCGTTGTAGGTGGTGGTTATCAATTTCAGGTGCAGAATTAATTGCAGCCTTGGCAAAGTTCATCATGGGCTGTAGTTCATGGTCTGTTATGACCATCAGTTAATGCAAAGCCCTCCTCCTAGTCTACTTATGTTTTTATGACCGTACTTGGCGGACAATAAACCGCACATATTTAAAGCGCATACTTGGGGAAGAGCTTGGGCACATGCCCACACCTAGAAACCCATTCCATCTCAAGATAATGAACACATCCGTCACCCTAAAAGCTTCCCGCTGCCCCACAACCCTCCCTGGCCCCTCCCTACTCCACAGGGACCTTCTCACACGCTTTCTGTTACTACAGGTTCTTTGGCATTTTCTAGAGTTCATGTAAATGAAAACACACAGCGCTGCTTCCTTCAGGCAACAGAATTAGTTTGAGAGTTACCTACCTTGTTCCACGTATCAGTGGTTCTTCCTTTTTATTGCTGAGTGGAATTCTTTTGCATTATTATACTGTGACTTGTTCACCCACTGGGAGATTTTTAGGGTGCTTCTAGTTTTTGATTCTTAAAAATAGAACTGTGATGTGCATCTGCTACACCTGTTGGTATGGATATATAGTTTTTTATTTCTGTCTTGAAGTAGAAGGGCTGGGGTCATACTTTGTCTTATTTTGCTCATTCTCTTGTCCCACCTTAAGCCCCTACCTGGAAGTTTAGAGTATGCTGTGGGTACGGACACACAGTACCCTCATAAACGGGTAGAGCTGTTGTACGGTGTATGTGCTCCTCATACACGGAGCTGGGCTGTAAATCTACTTGTGCTTCTTGCTTGCTCCTTATAACTATATATTTTTAGATCTATCTAGGCACATATAACAACTAGACATGTGTCACTTCTAAATGCCACATTGCATTTCATAGTGTGTCCCTGTGATATCTTACCTACCCCTCCATGACCACTGAAGTTGCCTTCAACTCAGTGTTCCCACTGGTGTATCCTGCAGTGAACATGTCATCGTCCCTGTCGCCCTGCTGAGCCCACAAGTGCTGGAAGTTGGACATCTGAGTCGCAAGTTGTACCCTGACTTTATATCTGGGGCTGCAGCTGGCCTGGCTCCTCCCAAGTGCCGGTGGCCCCACACCGTGTGTCACCCCAGCTCCCTGCACCTGGGTCAGCACACAGTACCGTGCGCGTCGCTCATCCGGTGGTGTACGGTGTTACCTCTTTGCACTGCATATTTGTCTGGTTACAATGAGTCTGCAGTGCATCCTTTCAAATGCAATTGGGAGTTGCCTTTCTGAGGGTTGCCAGTGTATGTCTTGTGCCCACAAATCATCTGTATTCCCTTCCTTCCCCTTGAGGATTGCCAGAGCTCTTTGCTTTGCTTTGTGTGGATAGAGTTGAAATCCATGGACAGTGCACGCATCTTCAGCATGGAGCTTGCTTTATTTTGATCCACAAAGATAGCCACGTGACCTCCCCCAGGTCAGGATTTAGACAGCCAGGTCCCCTTGGATCAGGAACCTCTCAAAGTAACTGCTATTTTGACTTCTATCACCTTAGATCATCCTTTTTCTAAGTCTTCCTATAAAAGAAATCATAGAGTAAGTTCTTTTTTGTGTCTGGCTTCTTTCATACCAAATTATGTCTGCAAAAATTGCTTACGCAGCTGGACACAGTGCTGGGTTATTCTTTTCTACTGCTGTATACTATTCCATTGTACCAGAATTTAATTTCCTGTCTTCCTTCATGGGTATTTCAGCTGTCTCCAGTTTGAGGTTATTATGACAATGGAATAGCTGTGGACATTCTTGACTGTGTGGCTCTGCACTCCCCAGCCCTGTCGGGGTGAGATCCCAACATCGTGAGATACTGTGTGTTCAGCTCGGGCAGGCACTGCCGAGCATCTCTCTAAGGTACTCCTGCTGATTTGTCCTCAGCAGTTTATGACAATACCTGTTGCTCCTCGTCCTCCCTAACACTTGCTGATTCCAGTCTTAAATGGTGGCCATTCGGGTGAGTTTTGCAGAAGAGCTTTGTATATTCTAAGATACTGAGATATCAGCCTCTTGGGGGAGTTGTTATTTAATACTGTACATGTCAATTTCATCCATCTGTTATCTTAGTCTGCTGTGTACGGTCTTGGTCTCTTTCTCTGTCAAATGGAGATACTGCTGCCTGTGGCTCTAGCATAGGGTTAGAATGTGTTTCAAAGACCTGGCAAACAGTGGGTGCTTAATATCTGCTGCTGTAGATCTCAGTTTCCGCCCTTAGACTGGGTGTTCTTCCAGGACAGAACTGGCTTTTCATTTGTGTATTCTCCAGGGCCCAGTACAAAGCCAGCAAGGAATACCCATAGGTTTTAAATATTTGTTGATTGACTAAATGATAAAGCCTCCCAGACATGCAGTTGGGGCTCTGCAAATTTAGGGAAGCCTGCAAAGCATGCGGGGCGGTGGGAATGAAGAAAAGGCCTTTTTCCTGCAAAGGCAGGACAGGTGTCCCCGGATAGGGAAGAGGCCCCTATCCTGGGTGTGGGGCCCTGGATCCTGAGCAGGGGCAGGGAGGGGGAGGGGGTGTGGCAGGTTTCCTCCGCTGGCCGCTGGAGCCGGCCGTTGCCGCCTCTGTCCCTGGCCCGTCCCCTTTTTCCAGCCACTCTGCCCGGACGGGCGGAGGAGGGCGCCAGCGTTGTCTGCCGCGGCTGCCAGGCCTCCCTCGGGCTTGCGCTTCCCGTTTCCCCGGTGGGCGGGCGCTGCTGCCAGCCCGGAGGAGGCGCCGGCCACCTGGCTGGGGCGGCGGGAGGGGACCTCGCGGGTCCCAAGTCGCCCTCCTCCGCGGAGCGACACTGGGGCGCCCAGCGCCGGCATCATCTCCGGGCAAACAGCGCTTCAGCCAGAGGCTGGCAGTCGGCGCCGAGCCCTGTGGATCCAACCCAGAACCTTTGCACTGAGTTACACCCGCTAGCCCTTTTGCTTATTTTCTTATTTTAATGCAGGATCTCCCTAATTACCCAGCCTGGGCTGAAATTTGCCATCCTCCTGCCTCAGCCTCCTAGAGTTCTAGAATTAGAAGCATTGTCCATCATGCCTGGGAAGCTCTCTTTTTTACTCACTAGAGCCCAAGGGAAGCTTCAGGTCCAAGGACATGGGCTGACTTAGAAAGTCAACTCCAGGCGTGCACTGGCTCTGCCCAGGGCCTCCTCCACTTAAGTAACTCACTCATTGCCACCCCAGGGTCCCTCCTGACTCAGCTTCCTCTTTCTGTGTGTTCCTTCCTATGCATCATCTGGAGGCCTGCAATAGCGGGATATAGGGTCTCCTTCCCCATAACGTGTAACTGTCCATTCTCCACCCAGCAGCCAAAGAGACCTTTGAGAACTTGAATCTGCCCACCCTGCTTCCCTGTCTAATGGCCCTACAGCTTCTAGCACTCTAGCGACACAGAGCAAAGAGGTCCCCATGCTCCTCATCAGCGTGATTCAGCATCTGTTCCCACTCCCTTGCCCACCTTCTCCTCCCACCAGCTAAGCTTATTTCTGTCCCAGGGCCTTTGCACTTGCTGCTCCCTCTCCCTCAAACACTCCTTCCCCAGGGCCTTCAATTTAGTTTTATCTTATGTAGCCCTAGGGACACTATTTTAATACATTTTAAAACATCATTCTGGGACAGATCCACAGGGGTCACCAGATTGGCCCTAAGTCTGTGGTACAGAAGAGTTAAGGGGCCCGGAGACCTTTGCCTGACTGGCACACTCAGGTTCCAACTGGACATCACCTCCTCAGGGAAGCCTTCTGAAGCTGCACCCTCCTCAGCCAATCATTGCCTAGCACCTAGTGGTTCTCAAAGTGTGTGCCCTGGGCCAGCAGCATCATCTGGGAGTGTTGACAAAATTCCAGTCCTCAGGACCCAGCCCAGACCTATGGAGTCCAGAACTCTAGGGGTGGAGCCCAGCCATCTGCTTTTCATTTGTTTCATTGAAACTAGAGCTTTGCACATGCTGGGTGAGTGCTCTACTGCTGAGCTACACACTCGGCCCTTTTAAACAATGTTATTTTCAGACAGGATCTCACTAAGTTGTCCAGGCTGGCCAACTGGCAACTTGCAATCCTCCTGCTTCAGCCTCCCCGGTAGCTGGCTTCCATCACACCCAGCAGTGACCTGCCTGAACCAGGTGAATCCCATGTTGGATTCTCAACTTGTAAAACCGCTGGCCCCGCACATGTTCCCTGTGTAATTGCAGCTGCCACACCCAGAGCAGAACGTGGGGACCGGACAAGGGTAAGGGCAACAGAAGCAGAAGTGAAGGCGAGCTGGCTGAGCAGAGAGGTGGACTTCATTGGATCTAAAGCCCCTGAGGCCCAGCTCTCTTGGGGAAGCTGCACAGTGTGGCTGCAGCCAGGGAAAGGCTTAGGGCTCAGGGCCTGGTGTTCCATCTCCTGGTGGTTGGCCCAGGGCAGCATCCAGCCAGAGAGCAGGCCTGCATTCCTGCCTTTGAATGTGCACCTTCTGTCCTAGCTGAGCATTAGCCTGCGTCCCTGAGGTCTCATAGAGACCCAGCCACAGATGCCCCAGACTCACACTAGCCCAGTCTCCTGGTCTCTGCCCCTCTGCTCACAGAAGTTCCAGGGGCCCCAGGACACTCCAGGCCAGGCTGTTTCCTATGCCTTCTCCGGGAGGACCGGCTGTTCCTGCCATCAGTCCGAGCCTGTTCTTCAGGCTGAAGAGCTGGCTCTGCCGCTAGTCCCAGACATTGCCTGCAGACTGGCGAGGGGCAGGCAGCAGCCGCCGGCTTTGGCAGACTTGTGGAGGGGGAACCATGGCCCTGATCCTGTTGGCCACCGTCTTTGGCCTCTATGCAATTCCCAGGCCCCAGGGGGAAACCAGATACTTAATGGACTTCCCTGATCTGATGATAGAGTATTGGGTATCAATAAACCACAGGCGAGCTATTTTCGCTGCTGCCACGGTCCTGCAGTGCCACCTCAGGAGATGAGCTCACCCCGTTTGTGAGCTCAGCAGCGTGGGCTGTGGTCGAGCCGCCTGGCTGCGGACCTCCCAGGGCAAGTTCCAGGAAGTGGGAAAGTGAACCGCTGTGGCAATGTGCTGGGCCCAGGGCCACTGGACCCCAGCCGGGCAGCGGAGATCTGGGCGCTGTCCTCTCTCAGCCTCTTCCCAGCTGGGGAGCAGTGGGAGAAGATTACATAATCTCTGCCTCAGTTTACTCACCCACTGTGAGGAGGATGAAGCAGGTGACAACATGGGTGCTGGAATTCTACAATGGGGGCTGAGTGTTTTTCTCTCCCTTTCTTATTTATTTATTTATTTTTAATCTTTTTGAGACAGGGTCTCGCTGTGCAGCTCAGGCTGGCCTTGAGCTCACTTTGTAGCCCAGGCTGGTCTCAAACTCACAACGATCCTCCTGCCTCAGCCTCCCGAGTGCTGGGATTATAGGCGTACGCCACCACACCTGGCTATCTCCCTGTCTTATTTTAAATCTCAAGCCTTACTCACTGTAGGTGCCTTTGTCTAGGTGAGAATCACTAACTAACTTACTAATGCTTAGGGGTCCTGGTCTGGTTCCAACTTCCCAGCTTGTATGAAACTCCATGAATTTGCTCAACACACCTGGGAACAGGTCCAGAGTAACCTCCCAAGTGCCCAGGGTACCTGCCTCATAGGAGCAGCCCCACACTCCAGGTCCAAAGGGAGTAGGCATCTGTGGCAAAGGTGGATGTGTCCTGGAGACTTTCATGTTCCCACAGCCCCTGCTAGACCACCGCCCTTGACCTCTGCTCTCAGCACTGGTGAGCTGCTCCCCTTCCTGTGGGTCAAGGTCAGGAAGGAGATCCCATCCTTTGTGGGTCTCGAAGACCTCATGGGTGCTCATGGAACACATGAATGAGAAGGAATGAATGAGCAGATGGATGAATGGGTGGGTGAATGAATGGAAGAGGAGGCCCACGTGGGAGAAGCTGGCTTGCCACACTGCATGTCTGGGTGTTGTTGCTAGGTGGGGGAGCGGCCAGGATTAGTCACATAACCTGATGGCTTTGCCTGGAAGCCTGGCCTTCTTTGTCATAGCCTAGCAGCTTCAGATCTGGGAGAAAAACAGCATCAAGGGACATTGGCTCCAGGCGGAAACCACATCACCGAAGCCCCACCCCTTCGATGGGGAAGAAAGGCCCAGACAGATCTAGTACCCGGCTCCACATGAGTTCATCGTGGAAACTGCTGTTTTTCCATGAAAAGGACCCAGGGCAGGGAGGAGGGGGCACAGGGAAGAGTCCACGTTAAACAGACCAACATTAAGCACCAAGGAGCCTGTGGCTCCCCAGGGCCTGTGCCCTGGGCGGTGAAGGCACAGAGTGAGGGACCATGCTGAGTCCCCGGGGTGTGTGCTCACCTGGGCTGGGCCATGGGCATTATATAACCAGACGGGTTTCCAGCTATTTCCTATAGATGGAGGTTTTGCTGAGCACAGGGCTTTCTGCATTTTCCATCCGTTTTCTATGAAAAAAAAGCAAGAGGCAAAATATAAAATCCTTCTTTGAGATTGCCAGACATCTTCCAGTTTTGGAGCAGGAGGAACTGAAGTTCCATGCCCTGAGTCCCTAAAGGCTAGGACGTCTGAGGCAACAGGAAGTGTCCTGGGGTGAGATCTGCTCCTAAGGCAGCCTGCTTCCCCGGGGCCAGCCCAGGGTGGGGTGCCCAGCCCTTGAGACGTGGCTATTGCATCAGGCTGAGCCACTGCAGCTCTGGGAGGAAGGCGTGACAGGACGGGGCCAGCAAAGAAACGTCACAAACCTTATAGGACCCGGCGCTATTGAGAGGGTCTGAATCTGCTAAGTGATACACAATCCTGCCAGAATTTCATTTCTGCTGAAAAATTCATTTTGGAATGGTCTTCTCTGTCTTAATGCAACATGTCTGGAAGGGAAGAAGGATGCATTCCTGGGATATGAGTGCCTTGGGAAGCCAGGGGATCTTTGCCCTTTGGAAAGGGTAGAGGACAGGTCTGGCGAGCCAGACCCAGGCCAGAGCCTCCCAGGGAGGACCAGCCCGGGAGTATGGTCCTCAGGCGCCCAGAGAGGAGGCCGGCTGTGCAAGGGGTCTAACCAGGGTGGGAGCAGCAGCCCTCTCGGGGAGAGCACACATTATGGGGGAAGTGGCCACGTGGCTGGGGTGTCCTCACCCCTTCCCCTCTCAAGCTCCATCCGCAGCTACACGGGCTCACGGGGGAAGCTGGGCCCTGACTGATCCAGAGTCAGCCACCCGCCATCAAGGACCGGCTGTGGCCCTTATGGTCTGTGTAACCCAGGTCATTACTAATGTCCCTGCCTCTGTCACTTCATCCGTACAGTGGCAGTGATGCCAGCGCCTTCAGGCACAGGGAGATGCAGCAACAAAGAGCTCAGCACACACAGGGCACCTGGCCCAGCGCCAGGCCCATTAGCTGCTAGGCAGCCAACCAGTCCCTTGGGGCTGGATAAGGACATGCACTGTCCACCCAGCTGGATGCCTTTGGAGCACAGCATGGCATGAGGCGCGCACTACAGGACAGTGATAAAGAGCCCGACCCAAGTGACCACAGTCCAGTACAGTGGAAAGCAGAGTGACTTGAGGGACGGACAGGTGTGCTAGGGTGGAATTCAGGGAAGGCTGCCTGGAGGTGGCGTGCCTTTCCCAGGTGGGACTCTGCTCTGGGGCTACAGGAAGCTGTTCCTACAGGATCCCCATGGGAGATAGGTAGCCTGGTGCTTGCACCCCGGACCCAGCTCTCCTGAGGCGGGGCTAACCTTCACTCCTCACGACAGTGCTGAGACCAGGGGCCAAATGGACAGAACTCGAGGATCCTGGCTGGGATGTCCCCGCCCTCTTCTGAGAAGACTTCTTGGAATCTTTGTGCGACGCCCTGAAAGTCTGTGTTCCCTCAGCTTTTTGTCCTCCAGCCCTCCACACCACAACCTGGAGCCCTGCGTCCTGTGTCCCCACTGCTGGGTTTCCTGGGCTTCCACGCCTAGCTCAGCCTCAGGCACACAGAGGCTGCCCAGCTACACACAGCCAGACCCACTTCTGGCATACAGCCCCTGCTGCCTGGTGGGGAGCGGAGCCATAGCCTCGTGCCCTGCACACAGAGAATTTTTGAAAAACATTTGGAATTCTCTTATGTCTAAGAAAATCATCAAAATCCCCATCACCGGAAACAGCAGCATTTGGCTGGACTCCTTTATATGTTCATTGGCTTAGCATGGCTTTCATGTTGATTCCCATATGGGGTGTATTCTTTGGGGTCTATAGCAACTTCCAAGGGTTCCATTTTTGGTTCCTCAAAAAGACACCAAGAAATGTCAGCTTCAGCAGAACAGTGTCGCAACGCAGACTTCACTCATTGTGTTTTGTTCGTATGTGTGTAGATACATATGGAGATACACAGTCATGGGTGCCGAAATCCTCAGAGGCTCAAGTCCCTTATATACAAGGGTGCAGTATTTGCACAGAACCACACAATGCTCCAGAGTACTTCAAATCATCTCCCGAAGACCTGTAATACCTGATACAATGCCAGCTCTGTATCAGTAGTTGTTAGGCTATATTGTTTAGGGGTTGGTGACAAGAAAGTAAGGCTGTGCGTGATTAGTACAGATGGATTTGAAAACATATTTTCAACCCACAATTGGTTAAGGATGTGGAGCCCAAGGGTGTGGAGAGGTAACTGTGCATGAACACTTGCATGCACACGCACACACACACATGCATATTAGCACAATTAGCTAAACCGATTACTCTTTAAAAGAAAATCTATGATTAAGGAGAGAATTTGGAGTCAAATCTGGGTTTGGGCCCTGGCTCAGCATTCAACCAGAAGGGTTGGGGGCAAATGATTTAACATGCATTTTACAAGGTGGTGCAAGGAACACTTTGCCTCTTCATCTAGTGATTCATTCATTCATTGGGTGTGTGAGGGCCCGCTGTGTGAGAGATATATCTATCCACAAAACAGTCTCCTTGTAGTAGTGCTTACAGACAATAAGCGTTAGATGTATTCTGCAGGCAAAGTCAGTGGTCAACATGCACCACAGAAGAAAGAAAGCCAAGGTTGAAGGGAAAGGGGGACAAGAAGCAAGATTAACAGTCTTCGCCTATAAAAACTGACAGTCGCTTGGAGCATGGATTTTGGAGTCAGTTGAAATCCCAGCATGAAGGAGCTATGTGATTTGGGGGAAGGTACCTAATGGCTCTGTGCCTCAGCTTCCTCATCTGTGTAGTGAGGAAGATTAGGCAGTAGCCACCTCCTCAGGGAGTATTACAGGAATTAAACCAGTTGACACATGTGTACTACTTGGCATAGTGCCAACAATACAGAAACCCATGTGAGTATTCAATATAAGTAGTGCAGGGACGGGGATATAGCTCAGCAGCACAAGTGCCTGCCTGGCAAGCACAAGGTCGTGAGTTCGATTCCCAGTACTAAAAAAAAAAGAAACCAAAACTAAAAAAATAAATATATGCAGTGCAAAGTGCTGACTTAACATCAGCTGTTACAGTCGCCTCATTCACCTAAAGGGGCTCCCAGAATTCTCGGACCTACATTTCTCATCTGGGGCCCTCTCAGTTCCACAGGCGGCTGGAAACACCTTCCTGAGCTCGAAACAGCAGCTTTCCAGATCACACTACGCGGACCAAATCCCATTTCCACCGGCCACTTGCTTTTGACCTTGAGCAAGTGCCATGACCTCTGCAAATCTTGGATCTTCATCTCTGATGTAGAAGAAGAACTGATGATTTTCCAGGCCCGGGGCCTGCTTTCTGTGTTTTGTAAGCATCACCTCACCCAGCCCTCATGGTGTGACTTGATTCTCTTGTTGTTCTCTTTCACAAGTGGAGAAACTGAGGCACCAATGGGGGAAGAGGCTGTTCATCTCCCCACTGGCCCAGACAGTACCACCCACGATTCATGCCGAGTCCAGAGTCCAGCACTGCCACGGCCATATCCTTCCCCATGGGTGGCTAGACAGCAGGGGCTGATCTGGCCCAGGGCCACTGTGCTCTCTTGTGCCCTCTTGAAGGCTCTGTCCACCCTGGCAGAGCCAGCGATGACATGGCCTGGCCCATATTTCACCTGGTACTTCCTCCTCTCCAAAGTGCCTGGTCTCTTTGCTGCGGGGCAAAGCCAAAACAATTTAGTTCTAAGCATGCACGTTTGGCCCGAGCTCAGCCCGCTAACGGAGACTTGGCTGGACCATGTTTCAGAAAGGGGAAAAAATAAGACTAATAGACTGGGTTGTTTGTTTGTTGTAACAAACAAACAAAAAAAAGTCACACTCCAAAAGACAAAAATGGCTTGGGATGGGCAGAGAGAGGTTATTTTGGGTCAACAGGGAAGCTGGGTCATTCATCAGAGAGAATCCCAGTGGGCTGCGTAGACACTCACGCGGGCTTATTCCAATGTGCAGATCTTTAAATAACACCTCAGTGTTAGGCTGTGAATGTGGGACAAGGTGTCCCCTCCGTGGCTGTTTACAGGCTCCGCGATGCTGACCGTCAATGGATTGCTTTGTGATGCATTTGATGACAGTGCCAGCCACTGTCCTTAGACCCAGCCCAAGAGCCAAGGTCAAGCTTTGCGCAAGAGTGGGTGGGCCCAGGCTAGGCACCAGCAAGGGGTACCAGTGACAGTCACCTCTGCTGAGTTCTGGAGGAAGCCGTAGACACAGCCCATCCCTTAGGTCCTCTCAGTCCCTGCACAAGGGCTCACCTCACTCCTGGACTGCTGTGCATACTTTGCATGCAGGGAGACAGAGGAGGCCACAGGGGGCCAGGATGAGTCCAGGTGGCAGCCAGGGGACAGGCAAGCACCTACTCCTTCAGTCTGCCCTTCCTCCATTCGGGCCCTGAATTCGCAGCCTCCACTGAGACACAGGCACTGGTTCCGTCATCGTCATCGTAAGCCTGATGGCTCAATCTTCTCGTCTGTGGCTCATCCCTGACCCTGAGCTCAGCATACCATGTGGGTGGGTCCTTCTTTGCATCCTTCCTTCCCCCGCTCCCTCCCTCCCCTCCCTTCTTTTCTCATTTTTTTCTTAAACAGTTTTTAAAAAAACTTTTAAAACAGGGTCTCACTAAGTCACTAAGTTACCCAGGTTGGGCTCAAACTTGCCACCCTCCTGCCTCAACCTCCTGGAGTGCTGGAGTTATAGGCTGGAGGTACACACCCGGCCGCATTAGTTCTTTCATACTTGTAACTGTGGATGCTTTGAGCCCCGCTTTATAGTCCTCCTTATACTAAGAAGAAACTGAGAGGTTCCAGGAGGCAGAGTCCCTGCAGTCAGTCTGGAGCACATCCAGGACTCTAACCGGCTATGGTGGGCTCCAGAGTGTGCACCTGTCCGTGCCAAGCTGCTCCATCCTGATGCTGCATTGAAGCGCCCCACACACACACCTCAAGGAGCTCACCTGGTGGGAAAGATGAGCAAGGAAAGAGGCCCCTGGTTCAGCCCAAACAGAGGGAGGAGGTGATGAAAATCTTGGTGGGGATGATCCCCAAGCTCAGTTTTCAAAAAGAAAAAGTGAAAGTTAGCTGGATAAGGCAGATCTGCTCCCTGATGAAATGGAAAGACTTGGAGGAAGAGAAGGAGGGGTGTGTGTGTGTGTGTGTGTGTGTGTGTGCGTGTGTGTTTGCTGACTCTGACTGCTGGTGTAGGGAACAGAGAGGTGTGGTGTGCCAGGAGACCCTTCAGTGGCCTCGCCATTGTGGTCTTCAGCTACTGACCTCAGCCGCTGACTGGTCACCTGTACTTCCTAAGACCCCATGCCAGAGGTGCCTTACGTCGAGACAGTTTTGAAGGTCCTCACTGCAATGTGACCTGGACAGAGGTAGATGACACTGTTATTTTTCCAGATGGGTAAACCGAGGCTCAGTGAGATTGAGACTCTTGATGTCTCACATGTTGTACGATTTCTAGACTTAGGGACCTAGGACAGGGCTGGCCCCAAGAAGGAGTCTTTCATAGTCATCATTTAATCTGTGATTCCCCTCCTAGATAGGCGCTATGCCTTTTGTTCAAATGCACGCAGTGGCAGACAACTCCTTACCTTCTAAGACACAACATTTGTCTTCAGGGAAATGTCACACTTGCTCTCCCTTATTCTGAGTCTCATCTTGTCTCTGGGTTCTGGGGTCCTTTGCTCCAGTTCCCTCCTGGGGTCACACACAGCATCCTCCCTCCCTCCCTCCCTCCCTCCCAGAGGCCAGCCCTCCCACATTTTGGAAAAGACATGCAGGACACGGTCAGGACGCCTCTGATAGTGGACAGCCAGGGAGGTGGCCACAGAGGCTCCTTACCCCAGCCTGCCCCTGCGTCTGCCCTGGCACCAGGCCACCTCACATCTGGTTCTAGTGCTCCAGGGAGTCACCATCTGCAGGTCCCAGATGGCCCAGTGAGGTTAGAGCATGGCTCCAGCTCTGCGGGGTCCTTGCTCCTGCACCCACTTTGCCTGCCTGAAGAGCTGTTCTCCTCTCCCTGTCCCTGGGCTGGTGAGCAGCGAGGTGGCACCAAAATGCCCTCACTGTTCACCCCTGCAACTCTCCCAGGATGAGTGCCTGCCTCACCAGGCCACCGTGAATAAGTGTCCCGTGCTGGGTGCCCTGGGCTGTCCCTTCCAAGGGTACATTTCCATGAGGCCCAAGTCTGATTCCCAGAACAGCAATAAAGACAGGAAGCCCACATTCCCGCAGCCCCCCTGGCAGAGCCCGTGTTGACAGAGGGCAGCGTGGTAGAAAGTGAGCTAGGTGGGGGCCTGGAAGGGGCCCAGAGCAGGAGGGCAGGGTCCCTGCCCCGGGACAAAGCCAGCCTTGTCCACTTGCTGCTTTCCCTGCTGCCCACGTGTGGGACTCAGGCTTGATTTGGACCCAGTCCCTCCCGCCCCCGAGGAACGGCCCATCCCCAGGGAAGCTGGTCTTGAGCTCAGGAGGCTACAGGTAGAAAGGACCCTGCCCTGGGCACTTTCCTTCCCTCGTCCCCTGCCCAGCCCCTGGTCAGCCGTGGCAGTGGCAGGCGGCCCTGCATCTGGAATCTTCCAGCCTCCTGTTCCCTTGGCTGGTGTGTTTGTCTTGGCCACCTTCACCAGGCTTTTTAAAACAGATTTTCTTTCCTTCGCTTTCCCCCAGCTGTTGGCCTCAGCGGTGGCCCGGCGCACAGAGCAAGGCTTGTTTGTGATGGGTGACAGAGCCTCACTCTGTGCTGCAGCCCACCCGTGTCTGAGCCCCAGGACGCCGGCTCACTCTTGGGCCCAAGGAGAACAACCGCGGCAGAGAAAGGATGAGAGTCCGGGCCCAGAGCCAGGAACTGGGGCAGCGGGGGAGACCACAGGGGCTGGGAACGAAGGCAGGACCAGCTCACGGCTGCACAGGGCACCTGAGATCCTGAGATGCCAGGGAAGAGGAGTGCGGGAGTAGGGGTCCATCTAGCCGAGGGATGAGGCCCGTACCCAGGCCCCTGCCTGCCTGTCCACAGCCATGTGCCCATCTGCCTGGGGCCGGGCCCTGGTCCTCATCTGCAATATGCAGACAATCACAATATTTTACTTGCTTCAAGCTAAGGAACTGGACTCCTTCAGGTTCTGTCCAAGTTGAGCACCTATGACTTAACAGTTTTTTTAAAACATCAGTAAGATGATTTGTCAGAAAACATCACATTGACCTAACAAAGGTGTGCCAGGGTTGGGGAACAGTTTTGTCCTGTTTTTAGATCCATAGTAAGGATTAATCCACCTCTAAGCCACAGCCCATGTTCCTGGGGGTGGGCCCAAGGCTCCCCTTCCAAGGCACCCCAGGAACACAAGGGAAGAGCACATGTTCCCCATGAGCCCAGGCTTGCGCCCTGCTCAGCCACCCCCAGCTGTGACCTTGCCTGCGGCCAGCTGGCCCAGGAGCCAGACTTGGTGCCCAGTACCATGCCCTGCACACCGAGGGCGGTTCAGGGAATGCGCTGGTGACTGTTCTTCCCTGAGTCTCATGCCCAGGGTTCAGGAGGCCTTGTGGGCCGCCCACTCAGCCACACCTTGGCAGGAAAGGATGGGCCCTCCTCCCCCAGGGTCCTCTCCAGGGTGCTCTGCTGGTCACAGAGCTCTCCTCACAGGCCGGTCCTCCTCCCCGACCCCACCTCCCATCTAGTCACTGTTCCCCATCTCCTATTGGATGTAGGGGGACCCAGAGCCTTCTTGGTGCTGGTCCCCACTCCTTGCTTTGGCCTCTGGCTGTAAGCACTGACACCCAGCCATGGTCCCCACAGGCCTGTGGGTGCTGCCCTGACTCAGCTGGAGCAACCCCAGCCCCTCCCCAGATTCCCCGCCATCCCACACTCTCATCATCTCCTGCTGCCCCTCTGCTTTCAGTTGGCTCAAACACACTGTCTGTTCCTCACCCCTTGTTCAATCTCTAGTCATTTTCACTGACTGTCACAAGTGCTTAGCTCTGCCCTTGTAGCTCAGGTGCAGCTCTGGACAACACATATACAAGTGAGCTGTCCCCCCACAAACTGGAGGGTGGCAGGGTGTGCTGCGTGAGCCCTGGGCTGGAAGAGCCCCATCTGCGTCCCCCTGTCCAACTCTCTCATCACTCTCCACTCTGCAGGCATCAAGCCCATTAGCAGTCTTCCCCTGAAACTGCCTAGGACCCAAGAGCAAGGACCATGACAGTCCATGCGCTGTGATGTCCGGGTCTAGCACAGCAAGAGTCCTGCTGATTTGTTGGATGGGCAAATAGTCCTCCACATATAACTGCACAGGACACAACTTTTCACCCACATACTTTAAAGATATTTCAGGCTAATTCTGTGATTACGTTTAAAAACAGATCCCTTGAGGCCCCTTAAGTCACAGCCTCTCCTTTAGGAATGGGGGTTCTCCTGGCCCCTTGCTCTGACGTTTTCATCCAGGTATGATCTGGAGGCCTTATGGACCTGCAGCTTGGATGGTGAGAGGGGCTTCCTCCACCCTCCTTTCCTCTCTTCTGTCCTTCACCCTCCCTTCTCCTCCCCAGGGAAAGTAGAGCAGCAAGGAGGTGGCTGAGGGTCGCTTCTGGTCTAGGGTTTCTGGGAGCAGGGTGGCAAAGGTCTCTGATTCTGGGCTGTCAATCCCAGTTCTCTCTTCCCTGGCAGATGTGCAGGGGACATGACATCGCTGTGAGCTATCTGAGATGCATCTTCCCACAGGGCTCTCGCTTTTGGTCTCAGTACAGTTTCGGGCAGCTGGATTTGGATCCAGGAGAGCGCAAGGAACCCCAACAAGATCCTATCACCAATACAAAACAGTGACTTCTAGGGAAGGGGAGGCTAGGTAGTGGGCCAAGTAAGAAAAAACAGAATTCCCAGCCCTGCTGAAATGTGCCTCACACAGTTGCTTCCACAGTTCAAGGCAGCCCCAATCCAGAACTTGTGGCTTTGACTTGTGTGTGCACGCGCGCGTGCGCGCGCGCACACACACACACACACACACAACATGGCTTCAAGGTCTGCAGAATGGGAAAGGAATCTCAAGATGGTTTGGGGTTTCTTCTCAATGTGTCACTCCTACCTGTCAAGTCTCCACCCAATAAGGAAAAATTTGAGAAAATCTGGGCCTCCGGGGTTGAGGAAGAACTGTAGGCTGGTGTGAAGATGAATCAGCTTTCACACTTGCGCATGAGTCTTCTGCAGCTCCATACTAAATGCAGTGTCACACGGCTGCTCCAGGCTGGGTACAGGAGGGAGCTCCAGGGGGACTGGCCCAAGGCCATACAGTGGACGGGAAAACAGGAAGAGAAAGATGGGAGGTGAGCTCTGTGAAACAGGCTTAGAGTGAGGGCCCCTCATGCCCACAGCTCTCAAGGCAGCAGAGCTTCCTAGGGCTTAGGGCTAGGGCAGAAGGCGACAACTCATGAGAGAGGACACCAGGCGTCCAAAGGGGGACTTCAGACCCCACAAGACCATAGGGCAGAGACCACCCAAAGACCTTGTGAGTACTGAAGTCTACAGTAGCCAAGGGTTTGAGACATGGAAGCACAGGAAAGGCCAGGGTTCAGGGTGAGGGCCCAGAGAGCCTGAGACAGGCAGCTATGGTGGCGGGACCCGGGCCTCTCCAGTTCCAAACGCCTCCTCTGCCCATGGGCTGTGATACCAGCAGCTCCCTCACAGGCTCATTGGGAGGATTATAGATAAAGCTCAGCATAGTGCCTGTATGTCACAAGCCACAGTAAGTCGTCCAGACCTTAGCGGTCACAATGAATAAGAGGATGATGACAGGGTCGGGGATACAGCTCAGTAGCACAAGCACCTGCCTGGCAAGCACAAGGTCCTGAGTTTGATTCCTGGTACCTAAAAAAAAAAAAAAAAGAAGAAGAAGATGATAATAGAATGCTGTTACCTTGCAAACAAAGGTAGACATGAAACCTAGTCTTCATTTTTGCAGGGCCCTTTCTTGGCAGCTACAGAGGTCTCATCTGTGAAATAAGAAGGCTCAGCCAAATGAAGCCTCAGATGGCATGTAGAGCTGGTGATTTAGGATTCTGGAAGTTTACACATTCCGGGACTCCACAGAAAATAACCAGCTCCCTGATATGTCCTTGAAAAGCCCACTTTTCCTGAGCAGAAATGGAAATAACCCACCTAAAACGTAAACAAGTACCATTACTTTCAATTTCACTCTCCTTGTCCTCAGAGACTGGACCAGGACTTTAGGTAAGCTAGGCAAGTGCTCTACTACTGAGCTACTTCCCCAGGCCTCACTTCTTGATCTTTATAGCCAGGTGATTGTTCTCAGCAAAAAACAATGCCTTGCAAACCACTCTGCCGGGACAAATCCCCCAGCCCCCATTTCTCCCAGTGATGATCATGATCTTCACAAGAGTAAGAAATTTTTTAAAAGAGAAAAGAAAAAAAATGAACTTCATTAAAGTCTTTCATTAAAAGACATCAAGAAAATGACTAGATTAGCCAAAGACTGGGCGATACTTGTAATACAGCTGACAAAGCAGTCCTCCATATTTATTGGAACAACTCCACAAATCAATAAGAGAAATAACAATTAAAATATGCCAAAGATTTTAACAAAAACTTAATAAAAGATACCTAAATGACTAAGCCTGTGAGAAAATACCCCAAATCAGTGATCATCAGGAAAATTGAAAGCATAATGAGATATTATTAATATCTAACAGAAAGACAGAAATTTTTCTTAAAAAGATTGACAATACAAAGTGTTGAGAAAAATGTGGAACAGCTAGAACTCTCATCTCCAGTGAGAGGAAGGGTAAATTGGTTCAGCCACTTTGGGAAAATGTCCCATAGAATCTACTAAAGATTAACAGTACTTTACGGCCCAGCACTTCCACTTTTAGGCTTTTACCAAAAGGAGGGAAGATGAATATTCACTAAAACGACATACATACCAATGGCTATTGCAGCTTTATTTCTCATTCCCAGCATATCTTAATCCAGATACAATTAAAATGCTATTTTTGAGAGGACTTCGGCCCTAGATGTGAGAGAAAATGAAGCACCCAGAAGAGCCACACAGGGGGCTGCATGCCTGAGTTCAAGAGAGAATGATAACAAACCGAATGAAAGCAGGTGATTCCCAGGACAAGCAGTAACAAGCCTGGGGTGGAGGTGGGGGCCCTGCTCTGGGTTAGCTACGGAGTCACATCAAGCTTGTGTTTGAGTATGAGAGAAATAGCACACTAACTGTCCTCTGGAATTACCTCCTGCATGCACAAATAGTGTGTGTGCCTAGAGGGGAGAAGAAGGGGCTCACACAGAGTAGCCAGGGAGAGCAAGGTCTTTGAGGGCAATATTTCCCCTTCTCTGGGCCTGAGCAGGCATCCACTACCCAATGAGATTCTTGAACACTGGCTCCAGTTCACTGGGCTCGAATCACTGTGGAGCTTGTTCTGCTTCTAGAGAGCTTGAACTCCAGCTGCCCTCTTGCTTGTCCATGCTGCTCAACAGTTCTCCTACAGATATTGCCTCGGAGGGACTGTACCCATGGGGTTCTGGAAATCCTGGACAGGGAACACATGTCCACCTGCGTAAGTTGTGCACATTACTCTGCATGCCCGCCATGACGTCTTTTCTGAAAGCAGGAATAACCTCATCCAAGCCAGAGGGAAGGAGTGTTTGACCAGAGGGTCAACAAGCTTGGCCCATGACAGGGACTGTGGTTTTAGAACTCACATGAAAGGCCACTGTGGGGCTTCATCCCAAGGAGTGTCGTGGGTCTTACCTGGAGATTTCTGAGTAAACCTCTTACCTTAACACACACACCTTGATTAAACTTGAGCTCCTGGTGATTTCTTTGGAGAACTGAAGAAATCTGTCATTTTTAGTAAGAAGAACTATAGAAAATATTGGTAGGAAAAATAGTAATAAATAGAAGTTGTTCCTGTTTTACAAGTAAATAACCCACAGGAAGCCACAGGACTATTTTAAAATCCCATATTGAAAGTCCAGGAAAGATGTGAGCTATGACTCCAAAGGAGTAGCTCCTAAAAATGAACCTGTTTGACTCAGCTGTTGAAATTACAAGTCATTATGGAAAAATAGTGTCTCTTCAAAACTAGGAGGTACATCCAAGCAAGGACAGGAAGCCAGAAGCCCCTGCAGCAAAACAGCTGGTGTACCCCAGCCCGGCTGAGGACTAGAGCCTGGCCTTGCTGTAAGCATGGCTGGGTGGGGCCACCCCTGGGATACCTGCACCAAGCTGCATCACAGGCCAACCAATCACGGCCCCTACATGTTCCTTCTTATGCCCCTGAAATGCAAGTTCCTCTTGTAGAAATCCGGAATTTTCTCACCCATATGCCTCTGTACTATGGTCTCTCGTGTAACCGATAACAGTTGTTCCAAGGCCCGCCTCTTTGTGCAGATGAAAGTCTGGAAGGAGATGATGCAGGGTGCCTGAGTGTGTTAAGAGCTCAGATTGAAGGGGTACAGGGGTCTTTGGGAGGATCAGGGAAAGACCCCAGGGATCCAGTCCCTCGGTGGGGTCTTGGTCCAGAAGAAGGGGGAGGACCACTGTTTAAAGAAATGTGTGTGGTTATCAGGTTAACCAGGGGTGGATTAACTAGTGGTCAGCATAAGTGTGACACCCCAGCCGAATTGAGTTAGTGTGGTTCTGGGCTAGGAAGACCCCTTCTGAAAATTGTTGCCAATGGTATAAAAGAGGCATGGGAGGGGAAGATTGTATGCTGCTAATTTCCCAAGGGAAGCCTTATTGTGGCTGCTTTTCCTGAAAGAAACTCAGCTGTTCTTATTGGAGGAGGAGCTTGGGTCTTTGCTGTCACCAGGGATGACTGCTATTCTATTTGGGGAAGCTCTGGTCTTTGATTTGAACATTACTTCCTGGCTCTAGTGCAGATCTCTCAGCCTGCTAGCATAGATCCTTCATCCCAGCCAGAGCAGACTTTCTAGCTTCCACCACTGGCCTTTGGGTCTTCTGGGTGCAGATCCTTGATACGGACTTGCATGAGACATTGCACTGGTCTTTAGGACTGGTTGGGCTCCCAGGGGACATTGCTGTGGGATCCAGACCCTTGGCTGGATTCTTCCAGTCTCTAGCATGTAGACAGATCTCTTATACTCTTCTGCATTTGACTTTTTGGGTGAATATTAAAAGATACTCCTATAAATTTATGTGTCCTGTATCAAATCTGTTCTTTTGCAAACCACTAACTATAACACAGGGAAAAGGAACCACACATACAAAGGCACAGAGAGGTGAAGGCTAAGTAGATGGACAAGGAAGGCAGGAGGGAAACAGGCTGGTAAGAGGGAAAGCCAGAGCAGAAGCAGGTACCAGAACATTCTCCTGCTGGCACTGCATAAGTATGGGATGAATAGCAAAGCCCTTGGGTTTTGCCTCTAACTCACCACAATAGAAACATTTCTACACAATGGGAGGCCCAACAAAAAGTAACTGCACCTATCAGAGCATGGAAGGACTGCCACTGATATAGATTTAAATGTTTGTCCTGTTCATCCTCAGAGGTGCAGAAGAAGAAAGTGCTCACAGCATGATGTCATAAAGAACATGGCAAAAGTTCAGCCCTTCAAAATGGTGGAATTGGAGAGTAACCTCAAGAAAAGGACTCTGGGAGAAATAATGGGAAGCAATACTTTGCCCAGGAAGCTGCAAACATATGGAATTAATCTGCCCTAGAGATGGTAAGGAAGCAAACAAAAATAGGCTCAAGGAGGGTTTTGATAATTTCAGGGTTGGGAGAGTCATCGTGATTTTTAGGGGAAGCTGGGATGTTTGGGTTTTATGCCTAACCATTTGAGGTTGGAGTCTTGCAGGGCAGCAGGCTTTCCCACCGAGCCTCACAGACAGGGCAGACCAAGGCTTGGGCTGGACTGACCACTCACCCAGCCCAGCCTGGCGCTGCTTGAGTTTCCTGCATCACTGCTCAAGCTTGGGTGACCCTGGATCTGATGATGGGGGAGCAGCACTCAGAGCAGGGAGCTATGCAGCCTGTGGTTGGGGCCATATCTTCTCCTCTCCCACCACACTCACCTGTGCCAGCCACTCTGCTGCTCAAGAAAGGTGGCAAATGCCCTTGCCCATGGCTTTGAGCAGTATCTGAGGTTACTTTCTTTGTACAGATCATTTTGTCTCATGTTTATATAGATATCTCTTAGGGAAATTCCCAGATAGGAGGTGTTTCTATACATGGTGTCAGGGATAACAGTTAATAAAAATCTGATGATGATGATGATGATGATGATGATGATGATAAGAACAAGGAGTCCAAGGATCGGCGACAGGAATATCCGCACAAGCGGTGCTGGTCATGATGGTAGAATTGATGGTTGTGATCCAGCCATGGAAGCAAAGGTGGTAGAAATAAGAGGAAGGGATGACAGTGAACGTGTCAATGGAGATGGCAGAGGTGAGGAAGGAGATGCAGACAGTGAAGATAGATTGGAGAGGATGGTGATGAGAATGGAGGAGGAGGTGACAGGGAAGGCAGTGAGCACTGGAGCTGGAGGTGGCAGTGGAACTGGAGGATCAGTGGTGGTAGAGGTGAGGCAGGAGAGCAAACTGATGAAGGTAAAGCTGGAGGGGATAAAGCGGGAGGCGAGAGTGATGGTGGCAATGAAGGTAAAGGAAGTGGCGGTGGAAGTAAAGCAGATGAAGGCATTGGAGGTGGAGGTGAGAGCGAGGGTGCAGTAGTTGCAACAGGGGCCTGTGAAATGAGAGGAAGTTGGCTGTGAGCCGGGGTAGTCAGGGAGGGCTTCTTACAATGTGTGAGAACATATAATGTTGGAGAACTGAGGCAGTGGGGAGAGAGGAGGACATTCTAAGCCAGTGAAATGCGAGGGAGAAGTTACAAGGGCAGAAAAAGTTGGATGTATTTGTAGGGCAGAGAGGAGAGCACCCTGACTGGAAGGGAGGATGAATGCTAAATATGTATGGTGTAATGGGTTGATACATGTGTCAACTTGAAAAGTTTAGAAGCTTAACTAAGTGACTGAGCAGAGGACCAGGGTCCTCACTTTGTAAACATCCTGAGCCTGTGCAAGGAAGGCACGGAGATAATATGAATGCTATACCCACTCTAGGGTGGGTAGCCTGCTTACAATATAAGGGAGGAAAAGAGGTTTGCTCCCCCGGTTTGCTCTTGTTTGCTTTTGCAATCCATTGCTGAGTATAACATCTCATGATTCTACCAACTCCCAAATACTTAAGACTTCAGGGGGAATATTTTAGATGGAAACCACAACAAGCTGTTCATAGGCAAAATGTCCTCCAAGCCTCAACTTGAGGGGCACTGATTGTTAGTTTGAAAATCAGCCATGACGGAATTACTTACAACATAGTGATGTGTTTCTTAAAATTCCACCATTCTGTTTAGATGAGTAAGTTGACTTTTTGCAGTAAAAAAGAGCTCCCCGTACTTTTCTCTCTCTTTGTTTTCCTTCTTTCCCTCCCCCTTCCCTTGCTCTCTCCTTCCCTCTCTCAGCTTTCCTATCACTGGGACAAAATAACAGATACCTAACACTTAAAGGAGTAAAGGAGAAGCTTTTGACTCACAGTTTTAGGGAGTTCGGTTCATGGTCAGCTGGCACCAAGGCAGAAATGGCAGTGTAGATGACCATGGTGGAGGATAGCTGCTCACCTCACGATAGCCAGGAAGCAAAAAGACAACAGAGGAGCAGGAGGGAGAGCTACCTCCAATGGCACATCCCCTGTGACCCACCTCTTCCAGCCAGACCCATCTCCTAACAGCACATTTACTCACAAACTCATCAGTGGATGAGTCCACTGCTGAGTAAAGCATGCCATGATCCAACCATTTCCTAAAGGCCCCACCTCCGAGCACACGAGACTTTGGGGAGACCTTCTAGATCTAAACCATAACACACACACTCTGTCTTTGTTTCTCTCTCTATTTTGGAGGGGGACATCTCTGGATTCTGAGTCATAGCATCACAATTTCCATCACTGTTGTTTGTGACTTGACTCATACTGGGCAGCATTTTCTCAGAGGAAGTCCCCTGTGTTTTTTTTATATAACTCCTGAGAACCCCCCTGTTTGACATGAGAGGTGTCCCAGGCCCATCTTGTACATTCTGTGCCACTTCTGGATCTGCTATCAGTAGTGGCTCCAAAGCACCTGATTCATTAGAAACCAAGGTCTGAGCCCTAGATGTGCTCACTGCCACCAGGTCCCCCTGCTTCTCTGCTTTTTGGAAAACAGAGAAGGAAAACAGATGTTCTAAAACTCTGCATTTATATAAAAATTTTAGCCAGGCATGGTGGTACACTCCTGTAATCTAAGCACTCAGGAGGCTGAGGCAGGAGGATTCCCATGAGTTCAAAGCCAGCTTGGACTCCATAATGAGTTCATACTCAGCTTGGACTGCATAGCAAGATCCTGTCTTAAAAATTTTTTTAAATTCAACTATCATAGTGCCAGTTTTATTTTCAAAAGTTCTTTTATATTTGAATCTATTTTAACACCAAAAATCTTGATTCTGAGTATAATTATACATTTACTTATTGGCTTTTATTAGAACAAAAATTTTTAAATTACAATGCTAATATTACCACTAAAAATAAAACTATTTTTTTTTTGGTATGAGGAATCGAACACATGACCTCATGCTTGCTGGGCAGGTGCTGTGCCACTGAGCTACGTCCCCAGCTCAAAAATAAAACTATTAAATGAGATTTAAATTCTCTTTGGCATCATTTCTTTCCCTAGAACATATTCCTCTCTGGTCAAAATGTTGTGTTGAAAGTTGTTAGAAATTCTTATTTTTCCCCATGATGTAATACTGTCAATTTAACATGCAGATAAAGTTTATTTTTATTTCTGTTTGTGTTCATTTTTAGGGTTTGCTTCTTACTTATTAATTTTATTTATTTTTTTTAAGAGTAAAAGAAGGATAATATAATAATGGGGGGGTTACCACATTACAGACAAAGTGGTAGGAAATTATCAATGGTTATTATTTTACATATTGTTATCTATAATATAGTTTCTCAGGAAAAAAAATAGACAAATAATAGTGAGTTACAGACAAAAGAGGTAGGATATTATCAATGGTTGTTGTACTATACTTTGGTATCTTCAAAGTGGCTTCTAAAGAAAATAAATAGAGCTATACATGAGTGACCTATTGAATAATCATTAACTATTCTCAATGGTTGTTGTAGGAAACACATAATAATAGACATGCATCCATTTACAAAATAGGATAGGAAAAATACAAACATTGCAGAGTTATGGATAGATTAGTAGGAAAATATCAATGGTTGCTGTAATACATGGTGGTATCTTCAAAGTGGTTTCTCAGGAAGACAGAAACACACAAGAAGGATCTAACAAGTAGTTACAGCCTAAGGGTTGTCAAAAATCAAGTGAGCCATCTGGGGCAAAAGCCATTTTTTGTAGCGTTTTCTCTCCAGCCTCCCATCGCATTGGGACCCTGCAACCAGTTAGTGTCCTCTCCCCAACTGTCAGCACAGGCAGCAGGAATCCTGCTACAGACTTCTCCAGAGCTCCACCACAGCCTGTACTATCAGGGGAAGAATGGCTTCCAGGGAGTCTCCGCAGGTATTGTGCAAGGTCCTCCTGGTTTACAGCTTCCGAGCGGCTCTCATGACCCCAGTCCACAGGACCTCTGACTCCTTGGGCTTAGTCTGCATTCTTATGTTCTCCAAGTCCTTGTTCAGCAGCTGCTCCTCCACTGACTCTGGACCTTTCTGGCTCTCAATGGCAGGAGCAAGAGTGACCCATTGCATGGCATATATTCCCAGGGGTTTCTCCATGTTTGAATGATTCACATACGTCCATGGGTGGGCATCTGCAGCCGGTGCATGGTGGGCCAACTGTGTCATTGTTTCTCTGTGTCATGGTTGTTCTCAATTGAGAGGCGGCAGCTGGCCTGAGGGCCAGCGCACAACAGCGCTCGCTGCCCCATGGCTCCCCTTGCACCAGGGGCCCTCCTTCCAGGTGCCTACAAGGCAGGGACCCAGCTGGTTGGACGACTGGTGCTCCCCGCCCATGGCTCCCCATGCGCCTGGGCCCCTCCTTCCGGGTGCCTATGAGGCAGGGAGTGAGCCAACCCGAAGTTAATTTTATTTTCAAGTATGTAAAATATTTACATAGTTCAAAAGTTAAAATTACAGATGCAGTGTACTCAGAACAAGGTTTCCTATATCTTTGTCTTTTCCACTCTGTTCACCAACAGTCCATACCAACTGTATGATTTTCTGTAGTTTTTGTTCTGCAAATAAAAACATGTAAATACAGTTATTTGCATTTATTTCTGACACAAAAGGTAACACCCTGTACCCTGTTCAGCATCTTGTCCCCCCCTCAACCCCTCCAGGACTTTCATACTGAGCTACATCCCCAGCCCATTTATTATGTCTTTATTTTGAGACAGGGTCTCACTAAGTTGCCCAGGCTGGGCTCAAATTTGTGAGCCTCCTGCCTCAGCCTCCCGGAGTGCTGATATTACCAGCATGCATCACCACACCTAGTTTGCTTTTTGAACTTAACAAGATATCCCAGAAATCACTCTACATGTTTTCATAAAAACTTTCCTGTTATTGATCTTTTTCTTCTCTGTTTCCAAGAGGTCTTTATCTGTGATGCAGCCTGCAAAAATATTCCCCCATGTGTCCTTATCTTTTCACTTTATGGGCAGTTCGTTCTGTGACAGCTTGAGGAAGGAGGAAAGCAGGAGGTAAAAGCCACCATACTTTCCCAACTGTGACCTTGGGCCTTCAGGCCATCTCTCTCCCTTCCCACACCAAGAAAACACCCTGAGTCAGACGTGTCAGCCTCCAGGAGCTCATTGGACAGACGGGGACAGTGAAGGTCACCACACCTTCCCCTCCCTAGACTCAGGGCTCAGCAGAGGGGGGCCCAGCCACCCTAGAGAGAGGCAGATCAGGGTTTCTACTGAATCTGTGAAATTCCTCCTGAATACAACAGGATGTGGCAATGCCGGCTTTGTGTGAGCAGAGCGCCCCTCCACCCTGACCAGGGAAGGGGTGGCCGGGGAGAGCGGGGCCGAGTCAGCTCTTCCAGAGGGGCTGCACTGATCCACCTGGCCAGGGAAGAAGTCACCAGAGACCCCGATTCTAGCACTGGGGGCAGCTGGGGCTCCCAGCAGCCTCAGTGAACTGTGTGTGCAGCACAGAAAAACTAACATCAAAACTAGTAGTAACAGTAAGTGCTGATATATACTGGCATCTACACATTCACAGCTTGAACTAGATGGACCTGCCTTTTCTGTGGGACAAAATTTGCCAAATATTAGCCAGTGCCTAAGGCTCCACCCAAAATGTAGCCAGAGTATTCTAAGTGCTTTCTACTTAGCATCTCACACAATTTCCACAGCAGCTCTATGAGGGAGTGGCCCATAGGGGAAACTGAGGCTCAGAGAATTAGCCTTACCTTCAGTACCTGCTTCCCTCTTCTTGTCTAAGGGATTCCTCCCAGATCAGAGCTTGCTCAGCACCAGAAATTAACAAAATGTAGGGAATGAGCACCTCTGAGTACCAGTGTCCTCCTCTTTTCCTTCTCCCCTTCTCCCTCTCCTCCTCTTCCCCATCCCTTCTCCTCCTCTGCAGTCCTGAGGCATGAATCCAGGGACTTTACACAGAGCTACGATCCCCACCCTTTTAAAATTTTGAAACAGGGTCTCTCCAAGTTTCCCAGGCTGGGTTTAAATGTGCCATCCTCCTGCACCAGCCTCCCAGAGTGCTGGGATTTTAGGCATGCACCACCACAGGCAGTCTTTAGTAAGAGAAAAGCAAATTAATATTTTTTGAGTGGTTATTCTGCTTAATGATTTACATGAATTGTCCTTTTTAATCCTCGTTGCTGACAATATCTGTGCACCTCTAAATTCACATGTCAAAATCTTAACCCTAGTGTGACAGTATGAAGAGGTGAGGTCCCTGAATGTAATTAGGTCACAGGGGTGGGACTCTCAGGAATGAAATTAGTGTGAAAAGTGTGCCCTTCTAAGAAGAGATGGGAGAGAGATGGTTTCTCTCTTGTCCATGTGAGGACACAAGAGAAGATGCCATCTGGAAGCCAGAAAGGAAGGCCTCATCAGGCCCTTGGCAAGCAGTGCCCTGATATCAGACTTCCCAGCCTCCAGAATGAGAAATAAAGGCTCACTGTTCCCCTTACCCGGCCCGTGGTGGTCTTTATAGCAGCCCTAACTGACTAGGAGGCCTCATAACACTGCCAAAGGAGCTTCACAGAGATGAGGAAAGAGATGCCCAGGGCTTGGGGAATCTGCAAGGAAGGGAGAGCCAGGGGACAGACCCATCTGTCCACCTCCTACAGGTTCTTCCAAGAGTTCCCCAGGCTCCATGACAGGAGACCAAGCGCTCCTTTCACAGACACTGCCATGCCTCACAAATCCTCTTGGGTAACTGGCTTCAGAGCCAGGCGAACTAGTCTCATCAATCCTTAATTGTATCTTATTGGTCAGCCATCTGCCTTACCCGCTTCTTCCCGGAAGCAACAGTGTAGAGACTAAACACAGACTCAGGTGTCAGATCAACTGGGTTTGAATCCATTTCCGTGCTGTGTGACCTTAGGAAAATTATTTAAGCTCTTGGAGCCTCTGTTTCCGCTCATGTAAAATGTGAGCAAGTGGGTTCTACTGTATCCCCCTTGAAAGATGTTGGTACTAAAGCAAGATAATTAATCCACATGAAGCATTTAACACCATGCCTAGTCCACAGGGCGCTTAGTTAGTGCTGCCACTTGCTCCCCTAACCAGGAAAGCGGGCTGACCTGATTCCCCATCCCTTCCATGTGGGGCCAGGGCCCCTCCTGTCTGCTCCCCAGCATCCCAAGAATGTCTGTCGTACACTTATTTCTGGGCCTTGTCTCTGCTGGCCTGCAGCCTTACACCAGGCCGAGCCACAATTCTGAGCCCTCCAGGGCCGAGTACCACAGCCCCCAGCAGTGAGCTGGGTCTCTTGGAAGGAATCACTGCCAGCCCCACCGGTCATCAGCCCGACAAGCCTGAAATCACCCAGAAGACCAGGAGCACATCTAAGATACTCTCACCCTCTCGAAGTAAGAACAACTGACTCATAGCAGGCAAGGAATGAGTAGCTATTAGCTACCCATGACTATTAGCTATTTTTAATTTTAAAACCTCAGTCATCTCCACTGTGAAAATCCAAGATAGTCTGGAGCTGGGGAAGGAGCCTCAAATGTGCTGGCCTCACTCATTCTGAGCGTACCCAGCCTCCCAGGGGAGCAAGCTCATTTGCATGGATAAATTCTGATCTGCGGTTTTGCAAATCAGTGCTTCTTTGTATCCCCCACAGTGCTATGCACACAGTAGGAGCTCAATAAATAGGTATTAACTGAAGTCCTCCAGAGCCCCTGATTTCACAAACAGAAGCCAGAACCTGAGCCTCCTCCCTTGCAGAACCAGCCTCAGTTCATCTGAGCAGACAGATGTCCATTCACAGGCCTATCCCTCTGGGAATCCTGTCCTGGCTCTGAGCAGGGCAGCTGAAAGGGGGCCATTCTCTCGACTGAGCAAGCCTCAGACACATCACAGCAGAGATTTTCTTCTCAACTGCCTCACTTGACCTTGGGCCCTACCAGGCAGTGGGCACAGCCCTGGAGCCCGCAGTGACAGCCCAGGACCGCCTCTGCCCTCTATGACTTCCTAGGTCCTTGGAAAAGCCCAGAAGACTGTGTCCTTTCCTTCCTTCCAGTTGGGTAGGGACCAGTGTTCACGAGAAGATGGGGGCTCCTTCCTGTGGTCACAGTATCTGGGCCACCACTGTCCTCCCTCTCTCTATCCATCATGGCTGGGGTTCATGGATAATCAGTGATCCTAAACTGGAGCCAAAGTCTGACTGACCAGTGGGAGGGACCTTGAGAGCTCAGCACTCATTCCCTGGACAGGAAGGGGCTTTTGTCACTGACCCAAAACCTCACAGCCCATCGAGTCATGGGGGGTAGCAAGTGGGGGAGGGGCCGTGACAGAGTGGGGTCAGGAGCATGGGGTTGGGGAGGCTCTAACGGAAGATACTGGGATCTCCTGAAACTTCCTGACCAACTGGTCTACCTCTTGCTCTCATGGCATCTCATGGCTAACTCCTAGCATTTTCCTAGTCATTTAAATGGGAGACCACACAAGACATAGCACCACGATCCTCCAAAGGTCTAGGAAGTGTCAAGAGCTTATGTTCTGGGGACAAAGAGCCCTACGTGCACATCCCCACTTACCAGGTGACCCTGGGCCAGTCAGGAATGATTCTGGGTGCAAGTTTCTTCACTGTGAAGGCAGGTAACAATATTTCCTATCCCATAGAATCGAGATGGAGAAAACTCTGGACCCAGTTCACAGTGAGCACCAGGCAAATGTTGGCTACTGTGATTGTCAAGTGCAAAGACAGAGGGGCACAAGGGCAGCCACAAGAGGCCCTACTTAGCTGGAGCTACAGGTGTGATGCATTATGGGAGAGGAAGTAAACAGACTGGAGGCCGTGCTATGGAGGCTGTGTGAAGTTCACACCAAATGCAGGGGCCATGGGGAGCCACCAAAGGCTTGGGAGCAGAAAAGAAATGTGGACAGAGTCAGTATCGGAGTACACAATGAGGCTGGAGCTTCTGCATAGAGCATTCAGCCCTGTGGTCCTGTGTTCAGATCATCCTAACCCCTCTGCACCCCATCCTGCCACCCTCCTCTGCCTCCCCCACCTCCTCTGTAAATAGCACCTGCCTTGCTGCTGAAAATCACAGCTTCCCCCCACCCCTCTGCTTTCTGGATGTGACTGCAAAATCTTGCTCAAACTTGCTGAGCAAAAGTAACAGGACTCAGCGAGAAATAGCAGGTCTGGCCTGGTTTCTAACCAGGCCCTGTTTTGATTCAAGGCTGATGTACAGAGGTACCTACTTTCCACATGTTTCTTCCCTTTCTCCTGGGGTTCCAATTTTTTCCCCGTGAAGGGGAAAAATTTTGCCAAACTTCAATAAGAAGTTGTTTATCAAGTAGCAACCCAAGTGTGGCAGTTGGGGCTGTTACACTTCACCTGCAGTTTGGGAAGGCTGAGGCCTAAAGAGAGGGATTTGCCAAAGACTCCATTAACAGCAGTGAGGGGCCTGGCTTTGGAAGCAGCCACAGGCCACTAGGGTAGATATCGACTGTGCCTTGTTCTCCCAGGGCCTCTTAGCAATTGAAACAGTGCCTGGCACACAGCAGGCGCTCAATAAATGCACACTCAAAGAAGAAAGAAGAAAAGGAGTGAAACCACTGTTTATAATAAGTATAAGGGACGCCACATGGAATATACTTCCACATGGAAGTATAAGGGATGCCATGTGGACGGTAGGTCCTCCAGCCATGGGGTGCCTTGCTGCCATCTGCCTGGCTCTGGCACAAGGCCAGGGTCCCCTCACTGGGTGGAGCAGGAAATAATGAACAGGTAGGGGGACAGTGCTATGTCAAGGCACGGGGGAAGGGGCAAGGCGCCTGTGTCCACCTACCTCTGTCCTGCTCTAGCACCTGCACCCATACCCTCTGCAGAGGGGGCTGTGACAAGGGCACTTTCACACACTTCTGCAGGCGACCGATGTCTGTGACCCACAGTTTGAGACACTCAGGGCTGGTACCTACAGTCAGAGCCTGGTCCGGCCTGGTGGTCAGAGTCGTGGGCACAGTGCGGGGCTCCGCGCGCAGGACGTCCCTGCGGCCTGGGTGCAGGGCGCGCGTCCAAGGCGGAGGGACAAGGGCGGGCTTTGTGGCTCGGGAGGCGGCAGGACGGCGGGTTCCGCGCCCCTCCTGGCTGGTCTGGCCCTGCCCGTGGATTCCTGCGGCGGAGTCCTGGCCGTCGCGCTCCCTCCCTTCTCCGGGAGGAAAGCCGGAGCAGGACACAAATCTTCCCCAAGACAGTAGGTCGCCCGGCAAGGGCCAGCACAGCTGTCTGATGCCCGCCCCCAACTCTGAAGGGGCGGGATGTGTCTCTAATTCAGGCCGCAGGGAGTAGTTCTCCCGCTGGCCCAGTGTCTGAAACTCTGGGGCAGGCAGAGCTGTTGCAGGCGGAGCTGAGTGCAGGAACAGTCGGTCGGAGCAGAAGGAGGGGCTCTGAGGTTCTTACCTCAAGACCTCAGACTGGAGCCACATCGTCCCAGGTTCCCTGGGGCCCACAGGCCAACCTGACATCCTGCCTCTGCCGTGAGGCTGCGCTGGGGTCGGCCTGATGGGGGAAGGGGGTTGCTGGAATGATCTGGGCCACAATGCTGGAGAATGGTCATATGCAGGAGCAAGGGCCACATGGAAACGCCTGGCAAACTCCTTGAAGTGGTTCTTCCTTCTGACCAGTCATTTCAAGGAATTCGTGCCCCAAAAGTGAATTATTCAAGTGCACAAAGATATCTACTACAGCATTACTTGTAAGAAAGCAATTGGATACAAATTCACAGATGACCATAGACAGTTTTCACTTATTGTATGGTGATTGAACCTAGGGTCTTTGCTCTGAGCTATATCCCCAGTCCTTTTTATTTATTTTTTTTTTTTTATTTTGAGACAGTGTCTTGCTAAGTTGTTAAATTGCCTAGGATGGGCTCAAACTTGTGAACCTCTTGCCTCAGCCTTCCAGAGTGATGGAATTACAGGCATGCACCAGCATGTCCAGCTAACAGATTATTTCATAGATTTCACAAATAGTGGACACAGGAAAATTGTCATGCTATATCATTAAATGAGAGAAACATACGATGCAGAACTGTATGTTTTGGGTTTAAGAGCTCTGGGAGAGCCTGAAAAAGCCAATGTTCTGTGTAAGCTCATAATAGGAGCTAAGCTAAAGGGAAACCAGGATTTCTGAACCTATGCACACACACAATAACAATGCCTCAGATTTTTCTTGGTAATCTAATGAAATAATACTAGCAGGCATTTACTGTGTTTATTATTTACTGGGAAATCTCTAAAAACTAGAATAAGACAATAGGCAGAAAAAAGAGTAACAAGCATAGGAAAAACAAGATAAAATAAAGAGTACACAATAAGATGGCAAAGTAACTATATCAGTAATTATCTCCGTTAAAAAGGTTAAAAGTCTAGGCTTAACATTTAAAAGGCAGCCTCCCTGATTTAACTTTAAAAATAGGTATCAAAAACAAAAAAAATGGCAGAATTACAAATAATCTAGAAATCCACAGCCATAATGTGGGATATTTACAAGAGAAAAAGTAAAACTATGGAAGAAAAAAGGTTGAAAATAAAAGGCTGAAAAAGATATACTAGAAATACTAACCCAATAAATGCTGCTGTACTGATATTAAAGTTGAAGATAAAAAAGCATTACTGAGAATATGAAGAACTAACTAAGGTGTGGTGGTGCACACTTATAATCCCAGCACTCGGGAGGCCTAGGCAGGAAGATTGGTACAAGTTCAAGGTTAGCCTGGGCCACATAGCAAAGACCCTGTCTCAAAAAACAAAAACAAAACAAAACAACAACAAAAGAAAACTATATAATTATAAAAGACTAATTCCCCAGGACATCATAAGAATTGTAAACCTTTATGTGTATAAGTGTACTATCCAAACTTACAAAACAAAAAGCAATAATGGAAGATTTTTGTTACACCTCTTCCAGTAATTGAGATATCAACTAGATAAAAAGTTTAGTAAGGACACTGAGGATTTGAATAATATGATTAAACTGAATTTATAGACATATACAAAAGTATATACCCAACAATTAGAAAAATACATTCCAAGAATACATGAAAGTATTTATGCAAAAAATATCTTGCAAAAACATTATCTACCAGCCACTAAGAAATCCATACTAAAAGAATTACTATCACATAAACCACGTGTCTGAATGCAAGGTAAGATAGAAATCGAAAACTGAAAGGTATCCAAGCATAATGCCATACACTTTGAAATTTTTAAAACAAACTTTTAGATAACTCATGAGTTAAAGAAAAAAATCTGATTTAAAAGTTAGAAAATACTTAGACCCCCCCATGACAGTGAAAATCCTACACATCCAAACTTACGAGGTGCCATTCACCCTCTCTTCCCACACCTTCCTACCTTTCCAGTCCTCAGCCAGTAGGTAGACAGAGCAGAGTAAGTGATGGGTGCCCACTCGGGGGTGGCCTGGAGCCAGGCAGCGGGGTGGCCCATGGGATCAGAGGCTGAGGGCCAGGAGGCCTCTCTGCAAGCAGCTGTCTGAAGTCACCCACAAACCTCACCCTGTCACCTTCCATCCCAATCTAGCACCAGTCATGGTGGCCTGTCCCTCTGCATTTGCATCTCTCCCCTCAGCATGTCAATACATTTGATCCATTCACTTTTTAAACAACATCTACCCACCGCTACTGCCTCTCCTCTGCCTCCCCAAAGACAGGTACTGTTCTTACTCTGGCTGGTCTCTGATATTCTCTCCCAGGTGTTTTATACTTTACTTGAAACTTTTCTCTACATTGCAGAACATATTTAACATTCATATAAAAACAAAATGTACAGGCAGTGGGTGAAGCAGTAAAGGGACACTCGTGGCGTTACGTGCTCATGTTAGAAAAGAGGCTGATATCAGTCAACAAAGTACACAGGTCATTTGAGAAAGGAAACAGTGAAGTTAAGGAAAGTAGAAGGAAGGGAAGAATAAAGATAACGCGTTGGCAATGACACCAGGTCATGGAAATGCCTTAGAGGAATAACTTCAGCAGAGGACTAACTTGATACAAACAACTTGGAAAACAGTTTCCATCACCTAGTAGAGTTGAAGACCTAACAATTCTCTCCCCAGAGACTTCAGCATGTGCCCCAACAGCCAGGAGAAGAGTGCCCCCCCAGTAAGAATAAATGAAATGCCCACTGATAGAAGTAAATAAATAATGAGTGATAAATAAATCATGATCTACTCCTACAACAAAATACTGTGGATCCTTGAAAATGAATGTACCATGGATCATCACAGATTGATCCAATATCATAATGATGAGCAACAGTCGTGACAGAATTCGTATATCTGAAAGCAAATTTTGTATAAAGTATTTATGATGTTGGGGACTGGAAGAATCCCCATGGTGGATTTTCTTCCAGCTTCTCCAATGTTCAATTCCTGGGCACTGCCCCACCCCTGTCTGTCTGTGCCTGCAAGTGTGGGTACAACCTGAGGCCATTTCCAAGAGTCTATCCAGCCCCAATAAGTATCTACAGATACCACATGCTACTGACCCGTGGGTCTCTTTTTTGAGATAGGTAAAAATTGCCAAGTTTTTCATTAAGTAGAAAGTGAAAACCAAGAACTTTGGAATAATCAGGGTCTGATGACATCTCAATCATGCCATACTGCTGAGAGAGCTGGCACTTCATCTTGGTTGTGGTACACCTCTAGCATGTCTGCCACGACTCCACTCTGTGTCTAGGAAGAAATGGAGGAAAAGAACGAAATTACTCAAGAAGAACACTCTTTTTTTCACGTCTGAAAACAAAGCCATGCTAGGGGACTGCTGAAAGCCATCATGTCACAGAAACATAGGAGATTTGCAGCCCTGGGATCTGCCACATGGCTCTACAATGTCACAGAGCTGGTGACAATGGATTCCACTGAAATACCTCCAGGAGAAGGGGAGGTAAAGTGTGGCAATATTGAGCAGGGACACCCCACCGTGGCTGTCCCAAGCCTACTGAGGGACACAGGAAACCACTGTTCTCCATCCATGCCTGCTGGATAAGTCAGTGAATTTTTCAGTTGCTGAAACATTTTTTAAAGCTTTATTTGAATGTGGTCTTTGACCTGTGGGCTTTTATTTTATGACTTGGTATGATGTTTCTATATTTTTGCAGGAAGGTCACAGTTAGAAGGTAGCCACCTTCAGAAAATAGCTTTTTGTGACTCTAAAGACTCTCACGCTCCTCGTTTCAGTGACTGGAAATGACATTTCTCTAAATGGTTCCTTTAAAAGCAGACATAAATCAGCACCACTCACTGGCTATGAAAACATTGATGCGACTAACAGATTAAAAGTTATTTGCAGATCCCAGCATTCTAAATTTATCCTGAAAATCCACTCATGTCACCAAATATGGGTTTCTCTATAGTCCTAAAAAATAAAGTTATTTTTAAATATAGCATAGCCCAAATGTCAATAGTCTCCTTATTCTTTCTCATTCTTTCCTCTTTTTTTTTTCCTATGTCCTCACTAGCAGTGGTCAGAGAATAAACTTTCCCCATGTGATTGCATTAATATTACGTAAAATTTGAAAACAAAGCAAAAATGTTACCAAAAAAGTAAGCATTTTTCATGGCTTCCTTTTCTTCTTTGTTTTGGTTATTGTTTGTTTGCAAATCTATCTGTTCGTTGCATGATTTGTTGGCTTATACACATTTTTGTGCTTCTTGCTTTTGTAGCAAACTTTCCCCTCCTCACCTCTCAGTGTGAAGCTCAGGACCACTCTCCTTGTCTCTCTGTGGTCCCTCCATGGCAGGGAGCCTGTCTTCCACTCTGAGTTTGCAGAGAGTACAGGAGCTGGCCCAGTGCTGTGTGCTTTCAATGCCATCGCTGAAGTTCTCAGTAACACGGAAATCACCACCGAGGAAAGGACTCCACAAATCTTCAGAACTGTGGCTCCCCAGGCTGTGCTAGATCTTACAGCATCATTATGAGATATACTGTGGTGTTTTTCCCACTTTGTAAGTGAGAAAACTCGGGTTCGGAAACCTTAACTGACTGCCTCAGGTCACACAGCTGACAAGTGGCGCAGCTACGATTCAGTCAGTTCCACTGAATTCAGACCTTGCACTCCTACCCACCTGTATGCTGAACGTCCCTGCAAATAGAGAAGCTCACTCTTTAATGATGCTTTTGGCCACAGTGGGAAAGAGTCCGGTGTGACTTTTAGTAGGAACTGGCCTTGAAGCTGGTGATCAGGTCCCCCCGGGCCTCTCTATTCCAGGCTGGTTGCCACCACATCCCTCAAGTTTCCCTTGCTGCACCAAGGGTACTAGTGTTACCAGTCTCTTCTGGAGGCATTTTAGTCTGTGCTTAATATTCCTTCACATATCATACTAACCTTTTGGTGATTTATCCTATCAACTCAAGAATAAAAAGCTCATCTTTCCTTAAGAGAAGACCTCTTCCTGGGCCATAGTAACAACAAAGCACCACAATGGATTTAAAAAACTGTGTATCACATTAATATTAGCTTTGCAAGAAAATCCAGGCTTCAGAAAATCAGTTATTATGAATGGCTAGTGCTTTTAAAAATCAGCCAATCAAAGACAGGCCCGTGCTTCTGTCAGCCAATCAACAATAGCTAGCAACCATGCCTCCACAACCAAAGGTCAATCCCCAAACATCCTTGCTCCTGAAATTCCCTTAAACCTTAACTTCATGATTTCCTCATACTCTTTGCTTAGTTCAGAAAAACTCCCTCTAAAGGAGCAAAAAACTGTTCAAAAGAAAATTCCCTTTTATGAACAATAAATTTTGCTTTAAGTTTTCAGTACTGCCTTCCTCCTTTTACATACCTAATAATTCCATTCTGGGAGTTTAAGAAAATCACCAGGAAGATAGTCAGAATTTTAGCTTTAAGCATGGCATTATTTATAATGCAAAAGCAACATGTGTCCAACAATAGAGTATTAGGTGTAAATTTTTATATCACCATCAAATGGGACAAGTGAAAACTCATGATGTAGCAGATTATCTTATTGGTGGGTATAGGAAAATGCCCAAGATACATTATGTGAGGAAAAAGCAGATCACTATGTAATAATAATTTCATCTCAATTTTGTAAAATATTTTAATATTCTTATACAGCACATCTACAGAGACAAAAGACTAGCTTATATATGCACATGTCAATTGTTATGGGACTGGGTTCATAGATAATTTTCTTTTTTTAAATTTCAGCATTTTCCTAATTTTCTGCAAAGAACACACGTTATTTCAGTAATTTAGGAGAAAAGTGTGTGTGTGTGTGTGTGTGTGTGTGTGTGTGTGTGTAAGATAATTATGTAGAACAGAGCACAATGCCTCGCTGATGATATGGGCACTGGCTGTGATCCTGCACCATATGCACCTGCACAATGCTGTAGGCACATATTGAGTTCAAGGTTAATTACATCGTCCTTGTCCTTTCCTCTCAAATATGCCACGTCAGGACCTCCAGTGCAGCTTGTTAAACTAAACTCATTTTCTTCTGCTTCTCCCTACCCTGCCTGATGCTGCACCATCCCCCTCCTCACACACACATACATACATACACTCCTTTCACCTCGCAAACTCCCCTCTGCTGCACAATCCTGAGTCCTCCCGGGCTCAGGCCCTTCTTCCCCGTACCTCCTGTCCATTACCGAGTCCTCCAGATGATTTTTTGGAACACTGCGTGCTTTGGCACCTTCTGCCAACATTCTACTTCAGCTTTTCCTACCCATAAGGTGTCTCAGACTGGCAACTGAGAACCAAGCCTTACCCACACACTGGTTGTCTCGGCCTCCAGACTGTTGGATTATAGAAACAACACTTAGGAATTGAGAAACTTCAGATAAAGATACAGACTTCTAGCTTCTCATTTTTAAACAAAATGCTCTACTGAATCTGAGAAGCACCTTCGCTTTCACACATAGCTGATCTTTCCAGTTTTCTGTAGCCTTCACCACTCCTTATTTTATTTCTAATACCACCAGTTCCAGTGGTCATTCGATGCTAAACTTACTCTGTTGTTTTTCTTGTTCCATCCATACAGGCATTTGAACATGTGGCTCTAACCTCTATCCAGAGAATGCTAGTCAGAAGTCTCCCCCAAAATCCTTTTAGAGTAGGAATATCTTCTACGTTTTGCTTTAAAAGGCTATTTTTTCTTTGCTACAATCAATTCCAAAATGAGGAATTCCTTAAGAATTGATAAGGCAACAAAATGCATCTCAACTTGCTCTTTTTGTAGTGTATTTATTTATTTTTATTGACAGTGCTTAAGATCAGATCCAGGGCCTCCCACGCACTAGGAAACCTCTCTACCACCGAGCTCCTCCACAGGCCTTCAAACTGCTCTTTTAATCTCAAGCATGGTGGTGCATGTCTGTAGTCAAAGCAATCTGGGCAACTGAGGCAGAAGGATCACAAGTTTGAACCCACCCAGGGCAAGCTAGTGACTTAGCAAGACCCTGTTTTAAAATAAAAAATGACTAGGGATGTAGCTTAGTGCAAAGGCCTTGGGTTCAATCCCCAGTACTGAATGAACAGGCAAAAAAAACCTGAATCGACTACATAGTACAGTATGTTGTTTCTTAAACTGTCCTAACTGCTACTTGCAATGGTTGAACTTTCAGTTATATTTTTAAACTTTATGCATGTGTGTATGTATTTTTGTAGTGCTGGGTATCAAACCTACAGCCTTGTGCATGCTAGGCACTCTACCACTGAGCTACACCTCAGCCATGTTATTTTTTTTAAAAAACCATACATTTCATCTCTCATCTATACATGTTAAGAAAGAATCATGTGCTCTTATAGAAGGAAAACAGATAAATGGACTTGCAGCTTTCATTGAAGCAATCCCCCATATCTTTTTCCTCTTCTTCTTCTCCTCCTTCTTCTTCTCCTCCTTCTTCTTCTTCTCCTTCTTCTCCTCCTCTTCCTTCTTCTTTTTGTGGCTGCTATCCTAAAAAGGCATTGATGACAAAGAGAAGAAAAAAAAGAATTTACAAATAAGCCATCATTCCTTGTCTTTACCGAACCGGTATAGCACGCACTTATGGAGAAGGAAGATAATATGCCATTTTCTGGTGCAGATGGAAGATGAAGATGAAAACAAGCCTCTGCTCCAACTTCTCCAGGTGTGTCTTCAGAGCAGGAAGCCTGTGCACCTTTTGCAGCATGAAAAACATGTAACAGCAAGCAAACACACCACTTTGGTAGAGAAAGAGACTAAAATGAACCTTCTCAAGGAGAAATTTCTGTGGGGTTTTGAGCTGCTTCTCTTGGCTTTGAATCAATACCAACTTGGAATCCATGCTATGCCCTAATAAAATCAGAAGTCAAGTGTCTCTTAAATCTAATAACAAAATAATAAAATTACTATAATTCTGTGACCTCTGTACTGCGTTGTCAAGGAGGACAGAAGAATAATGCATTAGAGTCAGCTCGGTGCCCAGAGGGCAGGACAGAAGAGGACACTGCTGTCTGCAACATGTCTGCTCTCTCTCCCACTGTGAGTTCGTAAAACCAGATTTCAGGCCAATTCTACATTCACTCAGTCCCCGCCCCTTTTCTGCCTCCAAAACCCAACAGCAAGAGCATCAAACAGTGGTTATACAGTTACCAGAAGTCCACAGAGAGGAGAAGGAAGTTGCATCATATCCTACCGACATAAAGGTCCCAAGTCTCTCCTCCTCATTTCCGTTTCCTCTCTTCCTGGTGCCACCTCATGCTGCCCAGTAACCATTCTTTTCCTCTCTCTGGACAAGCTGGCTCCCTCCCCTCCTGGACCATTGCTTCCACATCGTATCCTCCAGGTCTGCTCCATACCTCCTGTACTTTGTGAGGAGCTCATAAACAAGTCCATGCCAAACCCCAGCCCAGTGATGCCAATGCAGTCCATGCTGGGAATGATCCAGGCCTGTAAGTGGGCAGAGCTCCTCAGGTGTCTCTACTGTACTTCCTGGGCCAGCACTCCCCATGATGCCTCATGCAGAACATCTAATGTTATCCTCACCCTTCACCCAGCCTCTGAAGGCCCTGGAGATATTCTCTCTTGTCACATTGACAGTTTAGCATCTAGCTGACAAGGCCACTTTCTTGTTATTGTAGAGCACAAGAACAGAGCCTAAATTACAAATAAGAATAAGTTTCAAAGGCACAATAACTAGAAGTCTAACATAAGAAATGATCACAAAACTGTGCTAAAGTATAATTATAAGGATCTTTACAACTTATAACAATAAAAATATATGGTATATAGCTGGATGTTACGGTCCATACCTGCAATTCCAGCATTCTGGGAGGCTGAGGTAGGAGGACCACAAGTATGAGCCCAGGCTGGGCAACTCAATGACATAGGAAGATCCTGTGTCAAAGTAAAATAAACAAATAAGGCTGGGGACAGCTCAGTGTAAAGTCCCTGGCTTTGATCTCTAGTGCCACAAGTAAATAAATAATATACAGCAATAGATTTGGTTAAATGACTTGTAGCATATTTCTATGGTGGAATAGTATGTATCATTACAATAATTATATTCTGTGAAGAAAATGATCATAATAATTTTTTCTAATTTCTTATTTTTAAAAACTTTACTGAGAAAAAATATTGAATCATATAGTAAACACCAATATATACTTTCCCAAGATTCCTCTATCATTAACACTGGTTGCATGCTTGTACTCCACACTACTATATGCATATTTGGATGCATTTGGTTTTTTGTTTTAGAATATATCTTGTTGCCAAGCAACTAGCACCTGCATGAACCATGTTACCATCATCACACCCAAGACATCAGTATCGGTATGATAATATGGTCTAATGGGGAATCCATATTCAGCCTTTTGCAATTGTCCTCAAAATGCCTATATAAGTTTTTTAATATATAAAGAAATCCAGCATCCAATTAAGGATCATGTATTATAGTTAGTTGTCACATCTTTTCAGTCTCTTTCTAGTCTAGAGCAGTCCCAAGTTTTCTTTTTTATTGAAGTGTTCAGGCTCATTTTGCTAAAAGTTCCACAGTTCAGGTGTCTGATTGTTTCTCTATATTTATGTTAAACTTTTTTGGCAAAAATACTACCTCGGCAATGCTGTGTTCTTTCCTTATGTCATATCAAGGAGCCTGAGATGTTCCATTGTTCCATTATTGGTGATAGTATGTTGGATCTCTTGCATAAGGTGAATCATCACAGACTTCTCCAATGCAAAGTTACTTTTAACTCTTTGCAATAAATAAGCAGGCTAACGATAGCCTCTTTAATAAATGGTGCTGGAAAAATTGGCTTGCCATTTGCTGAAGACTGAAAATAGACCCAAGTCTATCACCATGCACCAAACTCAAGTCAAAATAGATCACAGGGGCTGGAGATTTAGCTCAGTGGCACAGCGCCTGCCTGGCAAGTGCAAGGCCGTGAGTTCGATTCCTGGTACTGGAAAAAAAAAAATGGATCACAGATCTCAGTATTAAAACAGAAACACTAAATCTATTGGAAGAAAAAGTAGCTAAAAATCTTGAAGACATAGGGGTAGGCAGAGAGTTCATGAACAAAAACCAAGCTATGTGAAATGCTTCAAAGAATCAACAACTGGGATTTCATCCTACTGAAAAGTTGCTGCACATCTAAAGAAATTGCTAGCAAAATAAAAAGAAAACCCACAAATTGGGAAAAAATTTTAGCTGACTGTCCCTCGGACAAAGGTCTTCTAGCTACAGCATATAAAGAATTAAAAAACATCAGCCCCCCCCAAATTCAAAGACCCAATCCAAAAATGGATGAACACACAGTTCTCAGATAAAGAAATATAAATGACAAATAAATACAAGAGAAAATGTTCAACATCATTAGTCATTCGAGAAATGCAAATTAAAATAACATTGAGATTCCATCTTACCCCAGTAAGAATGGCTAGCATTAAAAAATCAACCAATAACAAATGTTGGTGAGGCTGTGGAGAAATAGGAACACTTCTCCACTGCTAGTGGGAATGCAGACTCATGAAAACACTGCGGAAATCAGTGTGGAGATTCTTCAGCAAACTAGGACTAGAGGTCCCATTCAACCCAGCTATTCCCCTTCTGGGCATTTTCCCAGAAGATCTGAAAACATCATATCACAGCAATATATGTGCACCCATGTTCATAGCAGTGCAGTTTGTGATAGCTAAATTGTGGAAGGAACCCAAATGTCCATCCACTGAGGACTGGATAAAAAAATTGTGGTACTTTTATATAATGGAATATTACTCAGCTATAAAGAAAGATAAACTCGAGGCTTTTATAGGTAAATCGTCACAACTAGAGACCATACTCATAAGTGAAATAAATCAGACCTGCATGTGTAAGAATCATATTGTCTCACTAATGTAAGACCTGAAAGAGTGAATAAAAACTAGGAGGTATGATAGACATTGTGAAAGAAAAGGAAAATGCTCAAAAGTAAAGGTCAACTGGGGTGTGGGAAAAAAGAAGGGAAATAAGGGGAAATTATGTAAGTATGTACACACAGGATAGCTGACATAGTTGTGCTACTGTCTTCTATTCCTCTATAGAAAGGAACAGCTAATGATTACTTGTTTGAGCAATCGTGTATGTCTCTGTTTTCTTGAGACACCACTTTGAAGATATCAATAAGTAATACAACAACCATTGTTAATTTCCAACAACTTTGTTCATAACTCTGTTTTGTTTGTATTGTTCTTATGCTATTTTGTAAATGGACGTCTGTTTGTTAACATATTTTCATTCTTTTATTTCTTAAAATAAATAAAAATAAATAAATAAATAAGCAGGCTGCCAGGTGACACTTTGAAGCAGTGTGAGCCTTTCCTCACCAACTTTTCACCCATTGCATACTGATGGTTGCAAAATGATTCATCACAAAATTAAATTATAATCTATAAAGAGACAATGGAGCTAATATGCCAAATGGTCTGACAGAATGAACACAGCAGGCAAGGTAAACAAGTAAGTAGAAGGGAAAGAAATGGAACCAGCATCAGGAAAATAATGCAATGATAGGAATAAGTCAACACCTATCAGTTAAATCCATCAATGTGAATGGTCTCGATTTGCCAATCAAAAGACACAGACTAGCAGAATGGATGAAGAAACAAGATCCAACAGTATGTTTTATATGAGAAACACATTTAACTCAAAGGAAATTCATAAACTAAAAATCAAAGGATGGAAAATAATATGAAACTCTGTAAACAAGCAATAGCGGCTCTCCTGTTTTCAGAAAAATTGGACTTTAAGCCAAAACTGATAAGAAGAGGTAAAAAACATTACTACTTTTTAAAGGAACCATTCAACAGGAAAAGATAACAGCATATATGTGCCCAAAAATGGTGCATCCAACTTCTTAAAACAGATACTGGACATGAAAGACTGGATAAATATCAATACAATTATAGCAGAGTACCTAAATATCCCACTCTCACAAACAGATCAACTCAGGAAAAAAAAAAATCAACAAAAAAATACCAAAATTACAGCAAACCTTCAAACAAATGGACTTAATAGCTACATACAGATTGTTCTACCCAACAGAACACACATTCCTCTCAGTAGCACATGGAACTGTCTCCAAAATAGACCACAAGTCAGCAACAAAGCATGCTTAAGTAAATGTAGAAGAATCCAAATTTTACCTTGCATATAATCAGATCACAGTGCAATGAAACTAGAAGTCAATGGTAAAAGAAACTACAGAAATTATGCAAATGCACGGTAATTAAACAAGACACTCTTTAAAAAAATCAATGGGTCACAGAAAAAATTAAGGAAGAAATAGAGAATTCCCAGAATTAAGTGATAATGCCAATACAACATACCAGAACTTTTTTTCTGTCTTTTTGAGATAGGGTCTTGCTAAATAAACAGTTCAGGCTGGCCTTGAGCTCAATATGTAGCCCAGGCTGGTCTGGAACTCACGACGATCCTCCTGCCTCAGCCTTCCAAGTAATGGGATTACAGGTGTGCACCACCATGCCTAGCAGCATCCCAGCACTTATGGGACACAGTTAAAGCAGTCCTAAGAGGGAAATTTATAGCTGTGAATGTCCACATCAGTAAAACAGAATAAGCCCAAATAAATAACCTAATGATAAATAATCACATGATTATCTCGACAGACACAGAAAAAGCCTTTGACAAAACCCTACATTCATTCATGATTAAAACCCTGAAGAAAATAGGTGTAGAAAGACCTTATCTCAATCTGATAAAAGTCAATTATAACAAACCTACTGCCAACATCATATTAGATGGGGAAAACCTGAAAGCTTTTAAGGTCATAAAAAAATAAGAACATTTCAAATCCAGACCTAATAGAAGGAAGAAAATTACAAACACAAGAGCAGAAATCAATGAAATGGAGACTAAAAAGAAACCACAAAGAAACAATGAATCAAAGAGCTAATTCTTTGCATACACAAAATAGATATCCTTAGCCAATCTTACCAAAAAAAGGAAAGAAAAGACACAAATCAATGCAATAACAACAGATACTGCTGAAATCCAGATTATTAGCAACTACTTCACAAACCTGTACAGCAATAAACTGGAGAACTCAGAAGAAATGGAGAGATTCCTAGATATATATGAGTTATCAAAACTGAACCAAGAAGACTAAAAATCAATCCAACAACAGGCAACAAAATTGAAGTGGTAATAAAAATATTATGAACTAAGAAAAACCCAGGTCCTCTTGGATCCACTGCCAAATTCTTCAAGAACTTCAGGGAAGATCTAAAGTCAGTACTCCTCAAGCTCTCCAGTGAGATAGAAAGGGGAGGCATACTCCCAGAGTCATTCCTAGAAGTTGACATTACCCTGATTCCAAAACCTGACAAGGATCTAATAAAAAAGAGAACTAAAGGCCAATCTCTCTAACAAATATAGATGTAAAAATCTTCAACAAGATACTGGCAAACAGGATGGCAAAAAATCATCAGAATGACCATACACCATGACCAATTAGGCTTCATCTCAGGGATGCAAGGATGGTTCAACATATGCGAATCAATATAATCCATCACATAAACAAAAGCAAGGACAAAAATCACATGATCATCTCAATAGACATAGAAAAAACCTCTGACAAAATCCAACATTCACTCATAATTAAAACCCTGAAGAAAATAGGTATGAAAGGACCTCGTGTTAATCTGATAGAAGCTAATTATAACAAACCTCTGCCAACATCATATTAGGTGGAGAAAAACTGAAAGCTTTTCCTCTAAAATCAGGAACAAGAAAAAGATGTCCACTATTGCCACTCCTGTTTAATATAGTCCTCAAAAGATTAACCAAAGTAATCAGGCAAGAGAAAGAAATAAAACGGATATGTATAGCAAAGGAAAGATTCAAAGTATAATTATTTGCAGATGACACAATTTGCTACACAATCCAAAATATTCTACTAAAACGCTCCTATAATTAATAACCAAGTTCAGCAATGTGGTGGGATACAAAATCAATGCGCAAAAATCAGTAGCATTCCTATATACTAATAATGAATTCACTGAGAAGGAAATTAGGAAAACAATACTATTCAAAGTAGCATAAAAAAAAAAGTAAACGCTATACTTTGAAATTAACCTAACCAAGGAATTGAAAGACTTCCACACTGAAAATTACATCACTCTGAGAAGGAAGATTGAAGAGGATATCAGAAAATGGAAAGCCAATCCATGTTCCTAGATAGACAGAACAGATATAGTCAAGATAATTATAGTTCCAACTGGCATGTAGATTTAACACAATAACAATCAAAATACCAACAGCATTCCTCAAAGATCTAGAGAAAACAGTCTAAAACTTCATATGGAACCAGAAGAGACCTAGAATAGCAAAAGCAAATCTGGGTAACAATAGCAAAGCAGAAGGCATCACAATCCCTGATTTGAAGCTATGTTATGAAGCTACAGAGATACAAACAGTACTGGTGCAAAAGCAGACATATGGAGTGACAGAACAAATTAGAGGAAGCAGAAGAAACCCCACATTCAGCTATTTAATCTTTGACACAAGGGCCAAAAACATACACTGGAGAAAAGATAGCCTCTTTAATAAATAGAGCTGGGACAATTGGATATCCAGATACAGAAGATTGAGCCTAGACCAATACCTCTCACTGTGTACAAAACTAAAATCAAAATGCATCAAAGATCTTCTGTTAAAAGCAGAAAGACTTCCAGGTATGGTTATACACCTCTGTAATGCCAGCATTTGGGAGGCTGAGGCAGGAGGATCGCTGCAAGTTCAAGGCCAGTTTGGGCTACATAGTAAGTTCAAGGACAGCTTGAACTACATAGTGAGACCCTGTCTTAAAACAACAACAACACAGAAACAATCTGCTGGAGGATAAATTAGGTAAAATTCTTGAAGATATAGGTGTAGGAGAACTTTCTGAACTGTTAATTCTAATACCAAGAAACAATGAATAGGATCATATCAAATTAAAATGCTTCTGCACAACAAAGTAAACAACCAACAGAGTGAAGAGACAATCTACAGAATGGAAAAAAATTTTTTTCATGTATGCCTCAGACAGAGGACTAATAGCTAGAATATATAAAGAACTCAAAAAATTAGACCTCCAAAATAAAAGACTCAATCAAAAACTGGGCAACAGATAATAGTGAAGATGATAAGGCAAATCTTTTATGTCAGTTGGTTTACCAGCACAACACTAATCCATTAATCCATAAATGGATTAATCCACTTATGAAACCAGAATCCTTATGACCCAATCACTCCCCAAAAGCCCCACCTCTCAACTGCTAATTGAGGATCAAGTTTCAAACACATGCAGTCTGGGGGAAGCATTCAAACCATGGTAATTACCATCATCAATCACTCTTCCTATGGGACAGAAAGGGGGGATTCAGTGATCTGGATGTCCCAGCTACATGTCCTTAACATTTCTATAAAAGGCCACACTGTCCTGGTGTATGATTGCCAAAGTCTCAAATGCATGGGAGTCAAAAGACACTCAGGGAGGAGCCCAACTGTCCTGCTTCATATTTATGTCTATTAAGCCCTAAGCTCTTGGCTATACAATGTCACGTGATGTCTTGAAGACAACAGATCAGCTTGCTTTCTACATTTCCAAAAGGTGAGAATGTAATGCTTAGAGAAGTGACTTGAGTCACCCAGGTGCACAGTCACTGGATTGTGCTGAGCAGGGCCCTGGGCTCCAAAGGAGGGAGGTCAATAGACCTCGGAGTTTCTTCGCACCCAGTTTGTTAGGAGAGAGAAGTCAAAAGGATGTCAAAGTCAAAGGAGGTGGCTTTCCCGGCTGTGCATTGTGCCTCTGCAGATGCATCCTGGGGAACCAGGTGGCTGGGACAAGGCAGAACCAGACGGGGAAGAGATCGCCTACTTCTACATCCAGCTCTACTATCGACCTGGGTGAGGCTGGGGAAGTCCCTCCCCTTCCCTGTCCAGGTCTCTGACTCCCCCATGGGAAGAAAAGAGCAGGTGAGCCACAAGTGCAGTGCAGCCAGGACGTGGATTCTCTCGTTTACCTTCATTCCATTTGCTTTTCTATGGTTTATGCTATCAGGTAGCAAAGCAATTTGACTCCTTTATTCTAAGTGCTTCATCTTCATTTGTCTAACTGCTGGTGGGTATGAAGTTATATGTCCCCAGAGAGACTCTGCTGCCTTGCCAAACCACAGTGCCTAGGACATGACCAAAAGAAAAAGAAAAGTGGCAGTTTTAATTTCTTAATGACAGCAATTACAGACCGATGCAAAGTGAGCCTTAAACCAAGTAGTGTCAGGATAGCACCCTGAACCTCAGCCAGGCTTTGAATCCGCCTTCCTTGTGGGTTTCCAAGGTCCTCACTGAGCTTACGATCCCAATGACGCCCCACAATAAGTGTTTATTGAGCATTTCCTATGTTTTCTCCACTTCCCACACACTGTTAATTTAACCTTCGTTAAGCAAAAAGGGCAGGGAAGTTGCATAAGACCAAGGGCGAGGATGTGGTGGAGCCGAGATTCAAATTCAAGCACTCTGACTGAAGGCTGGTTCCTCACATGTGTTAGCACAAAATTTATAAGCAATAGGATCAGGACAATCTTGGACATGTGTTATAGAATGAGCACCTCACCACTGTGTCAAGGAGCTGTTTTGAAATGTTAACTGTGGGTATTCTTTTCCTTTGAGTCATAAGTTTGTTTGTTTGTTCTGTACTCCATGGTCCTGTTCCATGTAGCATTTCAGAAGAAAGATAAGGAACAAAGTCTTCTCCTAGCTTCTGGGTGGAGGACCCAGAGGATGTGGCCAGGATTTTAGCAAAGACAGCGGGTCTGGGAAAATACAGCGCCTGAGCCAGTTTGAGACCCAGGTTATGAGAGAGACCTGACGCGTTGCAATGCCAGTGTGTCCAGAAGTGAAGTCTGTGAAACACCTTCTTGTGCCCCTTCAGAGTGAGTATGAACGCTGTTAGGTTTGGCGCCAGATACAGCAAGAGACAGAGGTAGATAAAACAAGCCTTTATTGCCGGCGTGGGAGGGTTGCAGGAGATTGCAAGGACCCTTGCAGCGAGGGAGCTGGGGAATGGGTTTTTATTAGATTAGACTAGAGGTGGAGTTAATATGGGCAGGCAATGTGCACTGTCTCGAGGGGATTGGGAGTTAGTTGGTGCATGTGCAAAAGGGAGTAGGAAGTTTATCTCCAGGTCTGAAGAAGAACAAAGAAGTGTAGGTCCTGGCCAGTGCCATTTCTCGGATTCTGGATGTCTATCAAATGCACTGTAGTATTTCCTTGTGAAAGAGGGGTGGGCTTACAACATTTTTTATGGTGTAGGGATTGAACTCAGGGCCTTCACACTAGCCACATTCCCAGCCTTCTTTTATTTTCACCTTTTATGTTGAGACAAGGTCTCACTGTGTCACTAAGTTGCCCAGGTTAAGCTTAAATTACGGTCCTGCCTCAGCCTCCCACACTGCCAAGCTCACAGGCATGCAACACCACTCCCAGCTTATGATGTGTTTTTAAAGTCCCAACCCCTTAACTTAGACTGAGTGCTCCTTGCAACTTGGCCCAGCTCACTTGAGCATGTCCTCCTTACAAACCAGCCCCTCACTGGGGCTCACCTTATGTAGGTCCCTCAGCCAGCCAAGAGCTTCCCCAGGTCCCCTCAGTCACCACCACGCATCCCAAGAGCCCCGGGGTTTGCTCCAATGCCGAGCACAGGGGCAATAACATAAGCCATTTCTTGAGCTTAGTGGAGCGGGTGCTTTAGGAGTCATCTAACCCCATTTCTCCCATGAGACCTTTTGCAGTTGTCCCCTTTGCTTCCCCTGGAAGTAGTTGTTGCCTCATTTGTGACCTTCTTCATACCTTTTTGTTATGGTTTAGATCTAAAATGCCCCTCCCCAAAGTCTCATGAGTCTGGAGAGTGTAGGGCCATGGGTGGCTATACTCATCAGTAGATTCATCTCATTCCCTGGCTCCTCTCCTCCCTTCTCTTTCTGCTCCCTGGCCACCATGATGTGAGCAGTTTTCCTCCACCAGACCCATCCAGTGCCCTTCCTGTCTCGGAGCCACCTGGCCCTGAAGGGAAATAAACTCTTCTTCCTTTAAGTTGTGGGTATTGGGTACTGTGTCTCAGTGATGAGGAAAGTAACTAAGGCAACTTGTCCCTGAGTTCTTTGCCACAGCCCCATCCTACATCCCCCACAAGGCAGTACCTTTGAGGGCAGGCTCTGCGTCTGACCACATGGTGCCTTACCAGGCATGGGCCATTCCGAGGGTGTTGGGCAGAGAAATGGACGATGTGGAAAGTACTCACCTGATTTTAAGCCATAAAGGTTAAGGGCAGGTTAAGGGCACATGTTCCACCAGTGACCAAAGAGACAAACAGAGAAAGTGAAATTCCTTCACTCTCCTCTCCCAGGCCCACCACTGCCATTGCCTTGTATGTCCTTCCAGAAAGGAGCTTGTCATTTTGTGCAGGGCCCTCAGAGCCAGTGAATGAAGACAGCCAATGAGGAGAATTCATGTGAACAGGGACAGGAGAGGGGCTGCAGGCCAGGGACCTGGGCGGATATTTAGGGGAGGGGGCAGGAATTGTGCCGAGGAAGTTGAGACAGGGATGCCAAGGCTTTGAGGCAGCCTAGGAGTTTATCACTTAATACATGACCAGAGACCAGGAAAGGCCCTGAAGCAGAGAACTGTCTCCAGGAGAAGTCTGTTTAGGAAGAAACCAGAGTTCAAGGTCTTAAGATAAAGAAGAGAGCAGGTGGCAGTGAAACTTGTCCCTCCTCAAAGTGTGTCCTCCACAGCTCTTCCCCAGGCAAGGTCTGCAGTGACGGACACTTGAACACAGGCTCCATGAACTCCTCAGGCAGTGTGACTAAAAGATTTCGCACATGCTTTTGAAAGCAGAAGATATGAGAGTGTGGGGTGGCTGAATGGTACAGAACAAGGAGGTATTCAGGGCCCTCAGGGGAAAGGAGGGTGAGCAAGCAAAGTTAGGAGGACAGGGGCCAGGCAGCGAATCTCCAAAAGAAACGCAAGGACAAGCCTAAGGTGGCACATGTGGGAAGGAACATGGACCCCAGAGGGGCAGCTCAGGATCAGTGCAGGTGGAAAGTAGGCAAGACTCACAGGATGCTCCGGGAAAGACATAGTCAGGGACACAGCGGGCCTGGGAGTCACCTGTCACTGCACCCCTGAGTCAAACTCAAATGGAACACAGATTGGTGCACGAGGGGGAGGACAGGTTCCCAGAAGGAAGCCCAGGGCAAGACTGGGGGTGCACACAGTGGCTGCCCTTCCTGCTAAACCTGCCTGTCCTCATTTTTCAGGACCAGCGCAATGACAGGACCTCCTGTCCATGGTCTATGAGAATGGGAGGCTCTAGCCCACTTCTCAGGCAGGGGACCCTCAGAGTGTTCGACCACATGGTTGGTTCTGCTCCAATGTGGTGTTGCCAAGGCTCGAGCTGCCCTCTTGTCCTGCTACAAGGCCTTGTTGAAACACAGCTCTGCCTGGATTTGGACCTGGGTTAGAGGTGCATTGCTCTTACCAGATCCCACAGACCTAGGTCCAGAACATGTGCCAATCTGGATGTAGGAGTGTGGCCTCTGCCAGCCCTCCCAGCACTGGATGAGATGCCCACGTGTGACTCCATGCAAAATGTCCCCCTGTGAAATCTTTTCATGGCACCCTTTCTTCCTGGTACCTGATCCAGGCAGATACACATGTCTAATTTCTGGAGCCCCACTCTCTCCCTCACTTACTCATTCCACAGATATCTACTGAGTGCCAACTGCATACCAAGCACTGGATGCAGAGACACTGTGACCCTTTGTGAGTGGAATAAAGTACTTATCCCTTCTAGGATTCTACATTCTCTTCTATAAAGGGGGAAAATGCATACCTCTCACGGGGCTATATATTGGATGTCTGTGTCTCCAAAATTCATATGTTGAAATCCCAATCCTCAGAGTAATGGTATTAAGATATGGGGCCTCTGGAAGGAGATTGGGTCATAAGGTGGCCACCTCCCAAATGGGATGAGTGCCCTCATAAAAGAGGCATGAGAAAGATCTCTTATCCTCTTCCTACCAGGGGAGAACACAGTGAAAAGACAACCAACTATGAGTCAGGAAGTGGCTTCTATCAGACACTGAATCTTCTGGCACCTACATCTTGGACTTCTCAGCCTCCAGATGTGTGAAAAATAATTTTTACTGTTTATAAGCCACCTGGTCTACAGTGTTGTGTTATTAATTTTTCTGTTTCTTTTCTGAGAATTAAATAAGATAGTAAGTAAAGTTCTTGTTACAAAGTAGGGCTTTGAGCCAGAGATATAGCTCAGCAGCACAGTGCCTGCCTGGCAAGCATAAGGTTGTGAGTTTGATTCCTGGTACAAAAAAAAAAAGTAGGGCTTCAAGAAATACTGCTTCCTTGTTCTAACAATCAATGGTGCTAGTAATAAATATATTTCCTTAAATTCATCATTTATGAAGAAGACCAGGACCCAGAATAGCTTTTGCTAAAAGAAACCTATCCTGCCCTCTTCATTCCTCCTAATACCTCAGATTTTTAACCACTGGATAGGATTGCAGAAAAGAGAAATGTGGTTCAGCATCTGTTTCAGGAAGATGGTTTATGGTGTAACATAATAGCCCCATTGGAAATATCAGAGACAAGAGAGAGATCTGTTGGAAGAATAATGCAATGATATTAGAGCTAGTTGATGAAGACTAACAATAGAGATAAAAGTACTGGATTTGTAGTAAAGTCAATGAAAACAGCACAATAAACAAAACCTAGAGACTTATCACATGACTAGGGGCCAGGGAGAAGAGCATCAGAGCACTCTATGTGTCTTAGTTACTTTTCTCTCGTTGCTGACACAAAATACCTGACACCCAAAATTAAGGAAGAAAATGGTTATTTAGCTCACAGTGTGTGGAGGTTTCAGTTTGTACTTGGCTGGCTCCAAGGCAGAGTGGCATATGGCACAGGGCAACCCTTCATGGAGGCAGAAAACAGCAAGAGCAGCAAAAGCAAAAGGGACAAGCTGGGGCAAGCAGCCTCTTTCCCTCTCTTACATTGTAGTGCACACTATCCACCCCAGGGCAGGTATAGCATTCACATCCGTAATTCCAACATTGGACCCTGAATCAGTCATAAACTCTAGAAGCCCACTCCATGACTGCATGAGGTTTTGTGGGGACATTCATACACAAACCATTACACTACATTACTGGGTATGTGGAAGAGAGAAAAAAGGAGGACTTGGTCTGGGAGAGAAGGTAGTTCACTTTGGATGTTTTGTGTGAGGTGCATAAATAAGATTTCTGGCTATGTCAGTCAGCTACTGCCACCATCATGGTATATAACAAACCACTCCAAAACTCAGCCACTTACATCAACAGTCCCCTATTCTCATTCATATGCTCATGGGTACGGTGGGGACTGACTGACCTAGGATGACTTGTTCTATGTGTTCATAACACCCTTAGATCAATGGGCCCTCCAGGCTATGACCTTCTCAAGGCAATGACCAAGCAGGGATGGCAAGCCCAATATATGGATGCCCGCGCTAACCTCCATTGGCCAAAGAAAGTTACAAGGTGAAAGCCAAAGTTAATGGGAAGGACAAGAGAAGAAAGGATAAATAATTGCCAAATAATAATCAAGTCCAGGGGTCACCAAACTACTATATATCTGTAATCCAAATCCGAGTTGTCCCCTGTGTTTGTAAAAAAACTTTATTAGATTATAGCTGTGCCCACTTGCTTACATTACCTATGGCTTCTTCCATGTGAAAGCAGCAAAACTGAATGGTTGGCAAAGGCTTTAGCACCTCCAAAGCCAAAAATATTTAGAATCTGATCCTTTACAGAAAAAAAAATTTGTCAATCCTGATCTAACCTCCCGCTCTGGCCAGTAAAACCCCTGCGTCTCAATAGGGCTTCCAGAAACATGTGCATGTCATTCAGGCTGCTTCCTAACCCACTCTTCTGCGACTTCAGTTCTATCTCAGCAAAGGAAACAGTAGAGTCTGAACAGAAATAAAGGGTGCTGAACAGAAATAAAGGGTGCTGTGCTCAGCATGGTCTGTGGACCCTGCCTTTGTTCCACAGGAGACCCAAATTCACCCTAGACCAGCACATATGACAAGCTTATAAGAATGCATTTCCTATTGGCACCATCAGTCACTACTTAGAAATTTATATCTCACACACAAGATCAACAGCCTGGGCGCAGAGCTGTGGCTAACCTCTATAATCTGGGCAAAGGATGTGTTCCACAGGAGACAGAGCCCCCTGAAAGAAAGGGCCAAGACAAGAAGCAAAGGGCCACCCAAAGCTCCCCCAACACAAGGTCAGCCAGGGAGGGCCTTGGGTGCCCTAGGACACAGCTATAATTACAAATGGCTTTTATAAACAGTCATGAGTTCAAGGTGGAAATTTACTCTGAGTGTTGAGCATCAACCACCAGGAAAGAGACTTCCCACTGTCTTTTCTCCTAAGGCCAAGGGTCACGGAGACCAAACACACACTACAGATCACATTGATCCCAGAAGCTGCTGCTGAACGCAGAGCTTGGCTAGGCCAGCCTGGCCCAGGTGCTGAAAGAGGTTCTATGCCTATCAGCGAATATTTATTGAGGCCAAATGCTAATCTAGGCACTATGCACAAATCAGTGAATAAAATGTACAAATACTCCTGCCCTCGTGGAGCTTACATTCTAGCGCGTGCAGACAGAGAAGGAAGAGGGAGACCCACAGTGGATAAAAGAAGTAAGTAAAACATGGAGAGGGCTGGGGATAGAGCTCAGTGGCACAAGCGCCTGCCTAGCAAGTGCAAGAGCTGTGACTGACATCTACAATCTGTGCAAAGGATTTTGAGTTTGATTCCTGATACAAAAAAAAAAAAAAAAAAAGAAAAGAAAATGGAGCTTGCCAAGTATCCATAAGTGCAAAGGAGAAAAATTCAGGAAGGGAAAGAAAGTGCACGTCGTGAATGGGCTGCAGTCTGAAGCGAGGTGGTCAGCGAAGACCCACCCAGAAGGCAGCAGGAGAGCAAGGACTTCCAGGGAAAGCACTCAAGGGAGTGAGGCGTGTGTGTCCTCTGTGTATAGTTGGTGGAAAGATCATGCAAGAAGAGGGAACCATAGATGTAGTAGAGGTTTGGAAGTGAAGGAGGTTGACACTCAGACTCCCAGGATCTGGTTCCAGATGGGTTGCTCTCAAAACTAGGCTACAGAGAAAAAGTCATTTTAATTTTATTTAAATTTTTTTTCTCCAGTAAGTTGTCTTTATTGTATTTCCCCAAAGCATTCCACTTAGTTTTTGGAAATAACAAGTGTAACTGTTTTCTTATTCATATTTAAATTTATCATATATTTGTTTCAATTACTTCATTACAATAGTAAGTATGACCTGTGTAAATAAATGTAGGAAATAAAAATAACTGCTTTGTGTGTTGGGGGAGGTGTTACTGGGATTGAACCTAGGGTCTTTGCATGGAGCTACATCCCCAGCCCTTTTCTATATAGTTTTTTATTTTGAGACAGTGTCTTGCTAAGTCACTAAGTTCCTCAGGGTAAGCTCAGACTTGCAGTCCTCCTGCCTCAGCTTCCTCGAGTGCTCGGATTACAGATATGTGCCACCACACTCAGTTATACACCTGATTCTTGGTCAGCAGCAATAACAAAACCAGAGAAGAGCTGAAGCACACAGACATACTAGAGAGTGCTGAGGGCCTCAGTCAGTACATTTCACAGAGGAACTATAAATGCAGCTGGCAGGCCGAGAGGGATTTCCCATAGTTGACCCCTAAAGCAGGCTGTCGATGAGGATCCTCAGACATATGATGCTTCTTCTGTTTTTGTTCCTTATTATTGCCACACCTGGGGCTCTTTGGGTGATCTAGTGCACCTATTATGAATTTAATTAAAGCATATCTCTGACATATAAATGCATTGCCCCGATGCTTATAACTCCAGTGACACAAACCTCAGTAGTATTAGAAGTTCTATTTCCCCCTATTAAATAATTCAAGTTTGCTAGCCTTTCCTTCTGGCCTTAATTTTCCATCTTTTCTCAAGCTTCTAAACGTAAACTATGATTTCAGCTAATAAAGCGCAGGACTAAAGCAAGAAGTTGTTTTAATGGCGAGCTGCCTCCAGCCTCATTCTGATGGATGAGCCTTTCCCAGCCGGGCTGGCAGTGTGTGCAGTGAAGAAATGTCTTCCTGCCCCACCCATTCCAGCTCAGCCTCCTCGTCTCCCCTCTCGTGCCTGTCCTACAGAGATCAGTGGTGGTCTGTGCTCTGGGGCTCCTGGCTTTGGCCTTGACTCGCCCCAAAGACATTGGCTTGTGTGGTGCACACAGCGGAGCCCTCTCCTGTCCCGGGCACCAAGGAGTCCCCACAGCAGAGGATCAACTCCCCCAGCCATCTGGCTGCCCTGCCCTCCAAACTCGGTTTAAAACCAGCCCTCGCAGCTACAGGCAAAGCCATCCAGGGTCCCTGTAGAGGAGACCTGAGTCTGCAGCCGGCTTCCAGACTCCCCCATCCTCTTTCTAATCCTCAGGACCTGCTCTCATGCCACACCCTCCACACAGCCTCCTCCTAGGTCCAGGAACTGCGCACTTCTTTGGACTGACACTGACATCGCAATTGCTCTCCCTCTAAAAGCAGAAGCCACAGTTTATATTCCTCTTGGTTGAGTCTGTTTCTCTGCTAAATAGGCAGGAAATGGAGCTACCCCTCAGTGCCCTGCACCCAGAACAGACTCCTGCAGGGAGCTGTAGGTCAATAAAAGCTGTGTGCTGAGTTGAAGATGTTCCTGGTAAGAAGCTGCTTAAGCCCCAAGGCCTCAGTATCCAGCCTCTCCCCTGGGGGCCAAGGCCAGTAGGTGATCTGGGTGCTGCAGCCCCACTTCCCCTTGGGCAACCTACAGAGACCTGCAGCTCAAGACCCAGGCACTGAGGGTCAGGAGGCGAGGCCATGGCTTTCAAAATTAAACACTCGTGTTTTTTCTCAAAACACAAGCCCTTGGTCATATTCAACATCAAAACCAACCTGAGCTCTTCTCTGGCATCGATTGGGCTCTGCTCAGGAGGAACAGCATGTTTTATAAGTGTTTACAGAAAGAAAGGAGAAGCCAAAAGGAGCAAAAGAGAGATCTATAGTTGGGACCAGAGGGACTGAGGTGCCCAGCAGGGGAAAGGTCAGCAACTCTGGCCAGCTCTAACCAACAGGGGTCACAGAGGGGAGACTTCTGCAAGTAAACAATATTGGGCATTTGCGGTGGAAGAGGCACTTTGTGACCCCCACTATCTGGGTGCTCACCTGCTGTCAGGATGTGGCTGGAAAGCGTGTGCAGGGCAGGACTGTTTGGCTCAGACTCTACATCACAAACTGCCTCAAACTTGGACTCTTGGAATTCTCCCCAGTGAGGCCCTTCATACTATCACAAACACCTGCTTCCAGGATGGATGCAAGAGAGTGGCTGTCACTGAGTGTCAGGGTCTCAGGGCTGAACCACAGGTACTATGAAATAATCTGGTTATAAATCCCATCATTCACTTGCAAAGAGCATGATTCTACTTCTATATTGTTATAAAAACATTAGTATATGTTAATATTTTCAATACATCACAATTGCAGGAAGTGAAGATAGCCCAGTAACAACAGATAAAATTGGAATACACACGGAATATTTGATAAAAGTATTGTATCAATGGTAAATTTACTGAAATTGATTACTGCACTCTGGTTAAATACTAAAGTATTCCTATTTTTAGGAAACATACATGAAAATATTTAAAAGTGAAAGATCATAATGTATGTAACTTACCCCCAAATGGCTCAGAAAAGAAATTATATAGACAGAGAGACAGAAGATAGACAGATAGACAGATGATAGATAGATGATAGATTTATAGATAGATAGATAGATAGATAGATAGATAGATAGATGAAGAGAGGGAGGAGAGAGAATAACAGAGCAGATGTATAAAAGAGTAATAGTAAATGAATCTACATATGTGATTACAGATGTATTTGTATTGTTTTTCTTTTTTGCATATTGTCTATAAGATTGAAACTGTTTCCAAATAAGAAGCTTTTTTAAAATTTGCCACAATTTCTATACCATGTTTTGGGACTTACTCACTTTCATCATAGCATAATTCTGCAAACAGGGAGCGATACAGACCTCTCTTGATCCTTCATCTCCAAGGAACTCACACCCTGAGACTCGTCTTCTCTCTCTATTCAAGGGTAGGAACAGAGACTCTCCACAGAGCTTGGTCCCCATTCAGGAGCCCAACGAATGGCTAAAGGTTCAGCTGGCTCCATCCACATATGTAAAGCTGGCTACATCCACAATTTTGTTAAAGTTCCCAAGCAGAGACAGTGTTAATTTAGGAATCTCACACATCACTAAGCACCTCCTCACTGTCCTGTCCCTCTCTCCTCTCTCTGTACCCTCTCCTGGGGCAAGGTCTCTATGTCCTTCATTCACCACTTTCAGGGTGCTGACTCCCATAGCTAAGTCATTAACCCTTATACCCAACCACCTCCTTAACAGCTGCATCTCGAGGTAGCTTGAAGTCCACATTCCTAGAACCCGTTTCTTCCTCGTTTCACCTCAACCAGTCTTCTCTAGGATTCCCTCTGACAGAAAAAGCACCACGTAGTCCCTGAAGCCAGGCCCTGTCTCCAGATATCCAAATATATCATCCTCTTCTTCCTATGTGTGTCAACATCAAGATACCTCCCCAGCTGTCTACACTTATCCTCCCATCCCTTCTTTTTAAAATGAAAATCATCACTATGTCCCATCCATGGTTAATCTTGAACTGTGACTGGATTGAGAAATGCCTAGAAAATTAGTGAAGGCATGTCTGTGAAGGTATTTCCAAAGATGACTGACATGTGGGACAGCAAATTGAGTGGGGAGACCTACCCTGAATGTGGCCAGCACCATCTGGTAGGTTGGGGTCTCCCAATGAAATAAAAGCAGAAGGAAGAAGCTCACCAGCAAAGCTCTCTCCTTTTCCCACTCTCCCTCTGCTTCCTAATTATCATCAAATGAGCAGCTTTCCTCTACCATGCCCATCCCACCATGATGTTTTTTGCCCCATCACAGGCCTAAAAGCAATGGAGCCAGCTAGCCATGAACTGAATCCTCTGAAACCATAAGCCAAAATAAATCTTTCCTCTTTACTCAGTTTTTGCCAGATATTTTGACACACTGATCGAGAAGCTGATGATCCATCTCTAGAACACCCCTCCTGGTTACTTCCATGACAAAATCCAGAAGATCAACAAGGTCTACAAGCCCTCAAATAGCCTTCACCTAGCTAACTTCCACTCGCCTTCATCCCTAAGTTGACCTGTCTTCCTAGATGGTTGCTACTCTCTCCTTGACTAATCCAGCAGTATAAATTATGTCAGTCTTTATAGCTGTGTCTAGGTTGCTTGAAGAAAAGGAAAGTTCTGTAGAAAAAGACATGGATTTAGAAGTGGAGAAAACTGCACAAGGAATATGGATGATAAGAACCAGTTTTACCCACAATACTGCTGACTCCAAATGGTCTTTCCTCTGCCCAACCACATCTCCAGCACTGCAGATATTCACAGGGTATCCCACAACTCAACTCTGACACTAGCAAGCCAAACTTAATGCAAGCTCCACAGGTTAAGGGCTCAGTCTATCCCACCCCTTCTTCTCCCACACAATCTTTCTTTTTTTTTTTACACATACATTTCTGACACCAATCACAAGTCTTGAGCCTCCTGAACTTCTGTTGACCAGCTAAAATTCAGGGCTTCCCACAATCCCCTCCTTAAGCCTGATAATTTGCTAGAGTGGTTCACAGAACTCAGAAAAAGCCCTGTACTTACTATTACTGGCTGATTGCAAAAGTAATTACAAAGGATATAAGCAAACAGTCAGATAAAAAATATAAAGGGTGAGGTCTAGAAAGGTCTTGAGCATAGGGGCTTCTGAACACACATACATGCGCACACACACACACGCTCACACACAGAGGTTTTAAAACCAGTTACTCTCCAAACTTCATTGTACAGAGATTTTTTTTTTCTTTTGGGCTTAGGGTTTTTTGTTTCATTTTGTTTTTTGATGGTGCTGGAGAGAAACCTAAGGCCTCCAGCACACTAGGTATGGTTCTGCCACTCAGCCACCCTCCCCACTGGCCCAGAAACATTTATGGAGGTTCTACATATATAGGGAATATTGACCAAATCATTGGCAATTGGTGACTGAACTCAATCTTGACTCCCACCTTTCCAAAGAAGAGGCATAGGGTGGTACAGCTGAAAGTTCTAACCCCATAATCACGCTTTGGCCTTCCTGGAGCTTCCAGCCCCAATCTTGAAGCCATCTTGAGCCTCTCAGCCAAAGCTTCCCGACCAAACCTCTCAACCAAGAATGAAATGAGAAACCAACCTCAAAGGACTTTAGCAGGGGGATGACAAGTAAACTGTGGGTCCTGCTTGCCTTTCTGTGGCCTATGATGCTCTACTGGGCCAAGTGGCACCACGTGGCCAGAGAGAAGCCAGGTAAAGGGCAGGATGTGGGGAGGCGGGCCTTGAAGTTGCACTCTGAGCAAAGTGAGAGAGGGAATAGAGGTCAGGACCCAGAGAAGAATCCTGGTGGAATCAGATTTCAAAAGATCTTTAGAAGTCCAGAAGCTTGAGCTCACCATTTCTCAGAATGTGTCAGACTCCTTTTCTAAAGATGGTGGCAACAATCTCTCCCATCCTACATGCTCCACTGTGTTTTCAGGGCAGACTGAACCCAGGGCCTCACACATCCTAATGAAACATTCTAGCCCTTTTACACATCTTGAGACGAGATCTAAGTTTCCCAGGTTGGCCTCTAATTTGCAATCTCCAGCCTCCCAACAGCTGGAATACAGATGTGTGCCACTATACACAATACAGATGTGTGCCACGTTGCACTTTGTAAAGGGTCTTCCACACCCCAAGCTAACCCACAGAAGGTAATGAGAGTCTCTGCCTGGGACTCTTAGAACACGGGTCTTGGAGCTTTAACCTACCAAGTAGTAAGTCCAACCTGTAGGTGCCACAGCTTAGAGCCTCTACTGAGGTCCCGGCCAGAGCTAGGGTCAACTGCCAGGCCCATCAGTGACTACGGCTCCAAATGCAGAGTCACCCCCAGCCCTAACCCTTCAGGCCCTAAACCGCAAAGAGTAATGATAAACCATCCCCACTGAGCCCCGAGTTTCTAATCCACAATATTCATGAACATAATGAAATGGTTGTTTTATGCCACTAAGTTTGGGGTGGTTTATTATTCAGAAGTAGTAATTGCAACTCCCAAGCTGATGCTTTGCAAAAAAAAAAAAAAAGTGAGAGCGCTGTTCTTGAATGTTTTGGCAAGTGCTCTGCAAGATGAATTCCAAATGAGGAGGTCTCTATGTTCCTAAGGGACCTCTCACAGCCTTTAGCACACCGTGCACACCATAGAGCTCTGAGATGGAGACCAGGGTATGTGGGGTTCTCTAAACAACGTTCTTCATGGGCTGCGGGTCGGCATACAGCTGAACTTTCCGGCAGTCTCAGGGAGAAGTCATTTGAGGTCCACAAAGATTCAGAGACCCGCTGGGCACACCCGGGCTCAGGCCCAGAACTCAAGGCTTTTGAACTTATGCAGACGCGGGCGGAGGTGTCCCGGGGGCCCTCCTCCTGCTCCTCTTCCCTTCCATGGCGTCTCTCGGGCCTGGGTCACACTTGGCCTCCTCTCCCCGCCACCGGCTCCCTTCTCTGTGCAGTTGGAGTGACGTGGAAAGGAAAGTGGAGTGGCTGGCAGGCACCACCCGTTGTCACGCCCACACTCTCCCAGCACGCCCCAGGCACGCCCCACGTACCCCACAGGAGCACCCACCCCTACGTGCGCACACGCACCACGCCGCGCGCTTCCACCGCGCTCCTCGGCCGCTCGCCGCTGCGCGTGCGCCCCGCCCAGCTCCCGCCTGCCGTCGCCTCCTCCTAGCGGGTCGCTGCTCCTCCCAGCCCCCGCTGCGAGAGAAACACAGCCCTCCCTTGTCCCTCCTCCCGATATTTCCAGTAAAAGCACCCCAGCACAATCTTGCCGCCACAACCCTAATTATGTGTGAAAAAAAAAATTTTTTTTTTTAAAGCACGGAACCAAAGCAAACAAGCGCGCACAGAGGAGACCATTCTCCGCGGCCGGGTGACCTCAGGCTCCTAGTGGCCGGAGCGCTCTGCCCGCCGCCTGAGCCGGGAAGCCCGCCAAGCGGAGAGAGGAGTGGGTCTGGGCTCCCCAGCTCCGAGGCGGACTCGAGGTGCGCACACGTGCCCGGTGCGCTGCGGGAGCGCGTCCCCATGGAAGAAGTTGGATCTCAGAGGAAATTGGGCAGGGACCTTTCGCCAGGGGACAAAGACCTTTTCCCGGATGGAGTCAGATCATTTTTTTCACCTTTGGGTTTCTTTTTAAATTTTTTATTATACTGTTTTATTTTCCTTTATTATTTCGGGGTTCAGGCACCCAAAAGTAGGAAAGGCCATCTACACCAAGGTTCAACCACACTCTTTTCCTTCCTATACCTTCACTTCCTCCCTCTCCACATTTACTAAGCTGGCTTCTTTGCTTCTCTTCTTCCTCCCTTTCTCCCTCCTTCCCTTCTTGTCTCTTCTTCCCTTCGTGTTCCCCACCCGCTCCACCCCCGGTACTGGGTATTGGACTCAGGGCCTTACTGAGCTACATCTCAAGCCATTTTTTATTTTTTACTTGGAGACAGAGTGTTGCAAATTTGCTAAACTGCCAGGCTGGGTGCAAATTTACAACCCTCCTGCCTCATCCTCCCAGGGTGTTGGGATTACAGGTGTGAACCACCATGCCCAGGATTAATAGGCTTTCTTTACGTTCAAGTGCCTTTAATAAGACAGTGTCATGGTGTGTACATGTGATTTTAATCTAGGCCAGTGGCACTGGTACAGAGTCACTCTATTTCCAACCCTCCAATAGCGGCATTATGTTTGGGAGATGGAGTCGCAGTGGTTACACAACCTTCCTATAGAGGACCCCTGCATCACAGTGCACCACATACCACCAGTTTCTCGATCCGTTTGTCCAGTGATGGGTTCCCAGGTTGTCTACAACTCCTTGCTGCCACAGATAGCACAATAAGAATCTAAGTATGTGACCCTCCGTGGATCTTTGCATGAAAGTCTTGGCCTTGTATATGTGCCCAGGGTTTGGTTTGCAGACGGGTAAGGTACACACTCCACATGTTCCCCTGAATGCCTGTAACTTTCACCGACGTGCATGAGGGTCTGTTTCCTCATCTTACTAGCACTTGGTATTATCCACCTTGCTAAGGGTTGGCAATCTTTTAAATACAAAATTTTAAGTATAAAATGGTTAAACAGGTGTCGTGTGTGCCAATAATTCCAGCACTTGGGAGGCTGAAGCAGAAAGATGGAAAGCTCCTTGACTACATGGCAAGAACCTATATATATAAAGTATATAAATTACATTATATATAATGTAAATCTATATAAATATATAGAGAGAAAATGGTAGCTTTTGTTTGTTTAGTTATTTTCTTATAGGTATTGGGATAAAGTATCTCTTCTAAAAGTTCTTAGCCATTCAGGTTTTACCTTTATAAGTGTAAATTGACCACTTATAGTTGCTTTTTTGTTATTTTTCCAAATTGCACACACACACGCATGCACACACAGTGCTGGAATTTTGATAGAAATTGCTTTAGATGTAGATTAAAGGACAATTTATATCATTACAATAGGTCATCCCATCCAGAATCATGGTCTCCCACTGAAATACACTGTAAGCCACACACATACTTTTTAAAAATCGCTTAATAGCTCAGATCTGGCTCTTCATTTATTCCTATATTCATTGAGGACCTTAATTTTACTATTTCACTGTATTTATAAACAACATCTCAATTTTTTGCATTAAAATTGCAAACGTTATCATCTTATTTTCTGGTTGGTTTTCCTGGAGTAAATGTTACTGATTTGTTTTCAAGTTGATCTTGAATCTGATAAGTTTGCTAAACTCTTATTAGTGCCATAGGTTTGTAGATTTTATTAGGTTTTTACTTAGTTGATCATCTTACTTATAAATAATGATAGTTTTGTCTCTTCTCTTCTAATTGTTCTGCCTACTGTTTGTTTTTCTTGTGTTGTTACATGGGCCACACTTCATGTGCTATGCTGAATAACAAGCATCCGTGTTTTATTTCTAGCTCTGAAAGTAATGCTTCTAAAGTTTTTCTTTATGAGGATTTTGGTAGATAACATTTATCAAAGTAGTTCCCATCTATTCTTAATCTTCTAAGAATTAAAAAATATAAACAAGCTTATACTTTATCAAAACCCACTTCCATAGCTATCAAAAAGAATTGTTTCTGTCTTTGGTGTGTTTTTTCCTCCTTTTGTCTATTAATATGGTGAATTACATTGCCTTTTTTTCTTTTTCTGATGTTGAATTTTCCTTGCATTCCTTGGATAAAACCATTTTGATCCTGATGTTTTGTTTATTTATTTTTTTAAATACATACATGGGTTAGTCCTTTAGAACTTTCACATTCACTCTTATAAATGAAAAAGATCTATAATTTTTCTGTGGTTCCTCTATCAGTTTTAAAGAATCAAGATTAGGCTAGCCTTGTGAAATCATTTTATTTCATTTTTATTTCTTAGAAAACTTGTGTAAGATAATGTTTATCTGTCTCTTTAAAGGATGATATAATCCTCTAGTTCCAGGGCTTTCAATGGGGGAAATCTGATTACTATTTAATGTTTTATGTTTATTGGTCTGTGCAACTTTCTGTTTCTTTTTGCATTACCAAGGTGATTCAGTAGGCTTCTACTTGTGTCTCACCGCCAGAACTGGGTCTTATCATTGCCCTACTTGTAATGGAGATTAAGAAAATAATACATATAATCCCAGCATTTAAGGAACCTGAGGCAGGAGGATCCCAAGTTCAAGTCCCACCTGGGCAACTTAGTGAGACCCTGTCTCTAAATAAATAAATCAATGGACTGGGATGTAGCTCAATGGTACTGCCTCCTGGGTTTGATCTCCAGTATCACCACCATCACCTCAAAACAAAAAAGAAACAGTGTAATGTTTCAACCTCTATAGAGAAAAGTCACAAAGAAGAAAGGGCTGAGAATAATACAAGCATCTGCCACAGTCTCTAGATGACAAGTTGCTTGATTTTATCTTGTTACAATCCAAACAATGAATTTAACTCATTTACAATTGTTTTAACTGCTAGCAATTTAGGTCTTATTTTAGCCATCTTATTTTGTATCTCCTGTATTTGTCATTATACATTTTGTCTCTTTCTTCTGTGTTCCATTGCATGGGTCAGATTTTCTTCTACTAGGCTGAAAGTTGTATATTCCATTTCTATTTTTCTGGTTATCTCATGTAGCTTTTAAAGAACCATACTTACCTCTTTCGTTATTAATTTCTTTCCTTTGGTGCTCATTTCTTCCTGACTGTCTACATCCACTTCCCATTGTCCCCTCCCTGCTGTACAGGTGTCACCTAGAATCACCTCCTGATGATGATAAGCCATTTTCTTCCCTTGTTTAAAATTTCTCCTCCAGAGAATGAATCTAAGTTATTTACAGTCCTAAATTCTCATGCCTCATTACTGTCTTCCACTGAGCAATCTGATGTCAACATGGTCCTTGTATTTGTTCATGATATGCTTTTGCTTCTGGTAAACTTTCAGAATTTATTTCTGTGTTTAGTGTTCTGAGAACTCTGTCATGCATCTAGCTTGTGTATTTATTTGCTCTGAGTCAATCTGTCCCATCTTTTACTCCATGAACTTTAAAAATACAAAATACAAGCTCTTTCTTCTTTCTTCCTTTTCTTTTTTTGGGTACCAGGAATCAAACTCAGGACCTTGTGCTTGCCAGGCAGGTGCTTATGCCACTGAGCTATATCCCCGGCCCCTTTTTCTTTCTTTAATTCTGTGAAATTCTTATGGTTTGCCATTCTCCATTTACTTTTCTTCTATCTGGTATTCTTATTTAATGAGTTCTACCATAGTGCCAAGCACCTTTCCACGTGATGGAATTACAGCACTGGGCAAAACAAGTTCTGTATGGAACTTGTTTATGGTTCAGGGACAATAGCAATAAACAATAACTATACAGTATGCCAAAGATAGGAATGCCCTGGAGAAAAATCAAGCAGGATAAAGGGGAAAAGAGCCCTAGGTGGGGATGAGGGTGGTGGGAAGGTACATGAGCCATGGAATAAGCTGTAAATATATCTAAGGAGAGTGTTGCATACAAGGAGACATCAAGGGTCAGGACCAGGAGCCCAGCTCAAGCCTGACTTGTCTGAGGAGGAGACCACGGAGAGGGGATGAGTCAGGAAGGGATGAGCAGCAGAAAAGCCAGCTGCAGCCAGGTCAGGAGATCCTGGTGGCCATGGCAAGGACTTGGACCATGGCAGGGGGAAAATCATCAAAAGCGGGGCTGGGGATTTAGCTCAGCGGCAAAGCACCTGCCTGGCAAGCGCAAGGTCGTGAGTTTGGTTCCCGGTACCGGAGAAAAACCAAAAAAAAAAAAAAAAAATCATCAAAAGCTTTTGAACACGAGAGTAATGTGAGCTGGATTTCTTCTTAAAAGACTCACCCTGGCTGCCCTGGGGATATATAGGGATAAGGAAAAGAGCAAATTTAGTTAGCAAAATGCTGCAATAATCTAAGCAAGAAACAAAGGTAGCCTGGACTAGGCGGACGGGAGTGGTCAGATGCTGAATATATTTTAACAGTGGCACTAATAGGATTTGCTAATCATTGGATTTAGACAGTGAAAGGAAGACAGATGGACACCGCATGGTAATTCAAGGTCATGAGGTGGCCACAACAGTTGCAAGCATTATGTTTAGGTCCACAGTGTCCAATAGGAGAAGAGATTATCTCATATTTCCCTCTTAAGGGCTAGGAACCCTTCCCAGCAACTACCCCAGAATCCTCCTTCTCATGGGCCACAATGGTGTCGCATGACAATGCCTCACACATCACTGGCAAGGGACTAACATGATCTTAGACTAGTGGTTCTCACAGCGTGACCCACAGATGCCTTTCAATAGATCTGTGAGATCAAAGTTCATAATTATATCAGAAAGATAATTGTGTCGTTTGCCTATTTTATCTCATTTTCTCATAAGGGAACAGTAGGGTTTTCCAGAGGTTGCCTGAACTGTGGCGGTATCACGGCTGTGACAATGCAATAGATATTGTGTACTACTGTGTTGTCTATAATTTTACAAGACAAGTTAGCTTAGGGCATTTACATACATTTTCAAAGAAAATTCTGTTTATCTTCAGTACTTCTAATGTGCTCTTACTAGATAAAGTTATATTTGTAATAATCTCTGACCTCATGGTCATCCAAGATTGTATTACCTTGAAACTTGGGTTTTCCTTGCACTTATAGGGGATTCAAGAAGCATACTTTGTGGTTTTACTTTGAAATACTGTTTGTTAAATGGTCAAAAGCTTTTCTGAATTTTTATATTTTACCTATACTTATTATTTTAGAATTGGATATTTTCTTCTGAAGTAAAAGAAATTAATTTATAGAATGTATTGTCTCATATTTAAGGACAAATTATTAGCTTTTAAAATGATCCTTAGAAGCCCAGCATGGTGGTACATGCCTATAATCCTAGCGCTCTGGGAGACTGAGGCAGAAGGATCATAAATTTGAACCCAACCTGGACAACTTAGTGACTGAATGAGATCTGGTTTGAAAATAAAGAACTTTAAAAAGACTGAAAATGTAGCTCAGTGCTAGAGTGCTTGCATGAGGTCCTCAGTTCAATCCTCAGTACCACACACGCAAACACACACAGAGGCATGTGGCGCACAACATTGAAAGAAACATCACTTTCAGCTGTAACCAAGTGCCAGGACAGCAGAATGAGAGTTTCCTTGTCTCTTTCAATCTTGCATCCTTAAGCACCCTGGCCCCAGCCCTAATGGGGCCATATTCATGGGGATATCAGTTTAAGACTAGAGTCTAAAGGAAAAAGTACTATATACTTTAAACATAGATGCTATCAAGCTTTGAAAATGCCAACAATAATTTCTTGGAGTTTTCCAAGCTAGCAATAAAAGTGTCACAGAAGCATTTTACAGAGTAAGTAATCCAACTTGCACCAACTGAGAAGAGATGAATAAAGTCTCATACAGTTGATACTGCTGTCTGCCTAGGAATCAAAACCCTGTAAAGTAACAGCGCTGTCCTTTCCCGCTGTTAAAGCAACTTATCAAATTAAAGAATGACCAGCAAACATGAAGCCGGAATAAAGGTCTCCCTGGCAGAATTGTGCTTTTGCCTTACAAATGGATGGACGTACAGATGGGGTTGGACTGGCCATTCTGCTGGTATTTGTCTCTGTACTGGTCAGCTTTCCATCACTGTAACAAAATACTTGAGTATTCTGTTATATCTTATGTAAACAGTGAAAGTTTATTTGGACTCACAGTATTGGAACCTCCAATCCAAGATTAAACCGGTCCATTGCCTTTCAGTCTCTTGTGGGGAGAGGGAAGCAGCACATCATGACAGCCACACTTGGGGGAGCAAAGGATGTAAAAAAGAGAGAGAGAGATGAAAGGTAACAGCCTACGCCCTTCCAGGCCCTGCCCTCCAGAGACTTGGAGACCTTCCCACTGGGTCTTCAAGCTTCCATCAGCCCCCAGGCAGGTGCAGACTGTGCTCAGGGTCATTCTGTGTGACACTGTCACATATTCAAACAAATAAATGTGTCCTGCATTAGGAAAGGAAGAATAAACAGAAAACAGCAAGCATCTTGGCTTCTTCAAAGTTCAGTGATTACCTAAGGACAAAGCATTTATACAGTTGTCCAACTTGCAAAGTAAACTAGCTGCTTTTCTCACAGAACATCATTTTTTATGAGAAATAAAACAAAATTTCATAGCAAAATAAGAGAATAACTATTGTTAATAGTTGATACACTGTGCATCACCACTCAGAGTGTAAGACCTAAACCAAAAAGATTTGTAAAAAGAAACAGATAACACAAAACTTTCTTTTCAACAAACTAAAATAAACTAGTAGTATAAAAGAAACAAATTAACATGCATTAAAATACTTTTGAAACAACAGAATAGGTAATTTGGGGAAGTACTTGAACTTCTTGGGGAAGTCTAATACATACTGTATATATATATCTAAAATTTTTCATATAAGGGAAACCACATGATATTTAAGCTTGTGTATCTGACTTACTTCATTTAACATTATGTACTCAAGTTGCATCCATTTACCTATGAATACTTCAAGTCTATCTTTTGTTCTGGCAGTGTAGTACTCCATTGTGTATAAATTTCATATTTTCCTTACTCATTTTTCTGTTGATGAACTTATATGCTGTTTCCTTCTACCTATTATAAATTGTGCTGTTATAAACATGGTTATGCATATATCCCTGTAATATGATGATTTTAATTTTTTTGGGAAGATACCTAGAAGGGTAATAGCTGAGTCAAATGGAATTTCTATTTTTAGTTTTTTGAGAAATCTCCATACTGATTTCCACAGTGGTTATACTAGTTTTATATCCCTACCAATCATAGAGTTCCTTTACTTGCTACATTCTCAATGGTATTTGTTATTATTAGATTTTTTGATGATAACCATTCTTTCTAGATGGTATCTTGGTATAGTTTTAATTTGCATTTCTCTTACAGCCAGTGATGATGAGATTTTTATATGCATTTATTGGGCCTTTGTACTCCTTCTGAGAAATATCTATTCATTTCAGTTGCCCATTTTTTATTGGGTCTTTTATTTTGGGGAGTCTAATTTTTTTAGGTCTTTACATGAGAGCATGCTTTTTATATGGAAGAACAATAACCAAATATAGGTATTGAAATCTGGTATTCAGCAGAATTTTTTTTTAAATTAACAAAATGAGCAGACATTCAAGGGAAACCACATTGTGATGGTATCTGTGGCCAATAATAAAATTAAAGCTTTCAAACAAAACTTGGAATTTTGGAAAACTTGTGTCTGGCATCATGAGCTTGATAGTTTCCCAGTACAGATTTTTGGTGGTAGCACTGGAAAATGTGATTTTTTTTTTTTTTTATGTTACATGGTAAAATTTGTCAACATTGGGAAGAGGCACATGAATCAGGACTTTGCAAATGATCACAATGAGTTGAAGATCCACTCAATCTGCAAGATACACTGGCACATTTTAACATAGCCCCTGTGGGAAATTCACTGATGTCATTAGAGCCATCACAACTAACCTTCAACCAACCAACTCTTGTTGACTTTTGCTGTCTACTTTTGCTGTACATTTGTCTAAAACTCCCACTTTGCCCCTTTTTTATCAAGAGATATTTATGACACATGCTAAATATATCCGTCACCATGGAATTGGTACATATACATATTTCATCTTAGTCCTTTTTACTTTCTTTTCCCTTCCCTTCCCTCATTTCCCCCATTCCTACATCCCCTTCCCTTTCTTCTAAATAACTAATCCTCTGACTCATTAATCTTTTGTATCATTTTTTAGTCTCGATTTCATGAATTTCCACTCTCATCATTATGTTTTTTCTCCTCTTAGTTTCAGATTCGTATTGTTCTTGTTTTGCTAGGCCTTTGAAGATACATCATTAGGTTATTTATTTGGGGATTACATTATTCTTGTTATGCGTGCATTTACAGTTAGTTATAAACTTCCCTCCTAGAACTGCTTTCAATGAGTCCCATAGGTTTTGGTATATTGTGTTTCCATTGTCATTTGGTCCGATGAAGTTTTTCATTTTTTCCCTGATTGATTCTATGACCCATTAATTATTCAGTAATGTATCATTTAATCCTCATGTATTTGCATTTCATTGGCTATTTTTGGCTCTTGATTTCTAGCTTAATTCCTCTACTATCTAATAGTGAATTATTTCAATTCTTTTTTATTTATTTAAGTATCTTTTATGGCCTAAGACATGATCTGTTTTGGGAAATGTTTCATCTGTGCTGAGAAAAATTGGTATTCCATTGTTACAGGTATCTATTAAGTTTATTTATTTAGTGATGTGGTTTAGCTTTAATGTTTCTTTCTTGATTTTTTGTCTAGGTGACAGGTCTAGTTGTGAGAGTAGGACATTGAAGTCACGCATTATGATTGTATTGGTGTTTATCTGTCCTTTTAAGTCCACTATTTTTTTTTATAAGTTTGGGTATTCAATATTCAGTGCATAGATATTTACAATCATCTCTTCCTGTTTAACTGTTCCGCTCACCCCATGTTATGGCCATCTTTTTTTCTTTTGATCACCTTGGGCTTGGAGTCTGCTATTTCTAAAAATGAGATAGCTACTCCTGCTTGTTTGGGGGCTTTAGTTGAATAGAGTATCATTTTCTATACTTTGACTTTTAATTTACCTACTTCCTTTTAGATTAGGTGTGTCTCCTGAAGGCAATGTGTGACTGGGTTTTGTCTTTTGATATAATCTTCCAGGTTGAATCTTTGATTGAGGAGTTGAGATCATTGACATTGAGAGTTATTATTATGAGATATTATTGATTCTTGTCATGGTCTTATTTTTCCAGAGCTGCTTCCTTTTTTCTTTTCTTTTGTTCAACTCTTCTCCCAATGAAATGTATACTTTCCTTTGGGCTCATCCCTGCCAGTAGCCTCCCTGTCTCTGTCTAGAATACCCCTCCGATTTTTCTGCAGTACTGGCTTAGTGGTCATGTACTTCTTTGGGATTTCTTTATTGTGGAAAGCTTTTACTTCACCATCAATTTTGAAGGCTTAATTTGCAAGGTATAAAAGTCTGGGTTGAAAAAAATTTTTTGAGGACTTGAAAAACTTAAATGTCTCCTGGCTATTAAGGTTTGTATTGAGAAATTCGCAGTTATTCTGACATGCTTGCTTTTATAAGTTATTTGCTGTTTTTCTCTAAAAGCTTTTAGTATTTTTTTTTACTTTTGTTGAATTTCTGGAATTTTGATGATGGTGTGTTGTGGAAAGGTTTTTTGTTGTTTGTTTGTTTTTTTAATTGTGGCTATTAGGGGTTCTACGTGCATCTTGTACTTGAATATTGAACTCTTTCTCTGGATTTGGAAGTTTTTCTAATATGATTTTAGTGAGTAAATTTTTTATACCTTTGAGTCATCTAATTTTTCTTTTATTCTATAATTCTCAGGGATTTTTTTTTAGTCATCTAACACCTGTTGGATCCAGTTTGCCTGGTGTCTTGTCAGTTTTAGGATATTATAGAATTCGTGGTGTACTACATCCACTTTGTCTTCTATTTTTGATACTCTCTCCTCACATTAGTCCAGTCTTCTACCACCCATGCTTTTAATTGAAGTTTTCTTCTCATGTATTTCTGTTGATTTTCTTTTCATACTTTCTAATTCCTTACCAAATTGGTCATTTATATCTTATATTGTCTCATTTAATTCAATTAGCTTATTGTTTCTCTTTGAAGCTCATCAAACATTTTATTGGTAAAATCCTTTATTGGTTTAATTAAATTCTCTTTGATGTCATTAAACATCTTACACAATTGCTTGTATGTTTCTTCTTTTATCTCTTTAAACATTTCAACTACTTGCTTTTTGAGATCTTTGCCTATAGATTCCTCTACCTCAGTATCCATGAGATCGGCTTTTGGAAAGTTAGGAGTTTTTGGAGGCATCGTGTTGCCTTACCTTCTCATGATTCTATTGTCTTTCTGCTGTGGGTTAAAGATCAGTTAGGGTGGAGAATCTGTCGCTGCTGTGGAGACTCTTTAATTAGATTCCGTCTCCCTGTGATATGTCCTTGGGTCTGGATACATTTTGGAGTTTATACCTTTCTTCAACTTATTCAGCATAATATTTGAGATTCTTCTTAGTGTCCAACCTCCTTCTGGGAGCTTGACCTCTGGCACCACAGAGGGAGGAGAAAATGAACTGCAATGATGTTGATTACACAAAGATATGCCAGATACTGGCATCCAGTCATAACCAATTGAAAGCAATGACTATGACATCATTGACAATGGGAAAGATTAAGTCTTTTTTTTTTTTTTTTTCCCCCGGTACCGGGAATCGAACTCACAAACTCGCGATTGCCAGACAAGCGCTGTGCCACTGAGCTAAATCCCCAGCCCCTAACAATAGGAAAGAAATCAGCAGCAATAATAGAGCCAAAGACAAACCAAATATTGACATATCATAAGAGCCAATAATAGCTACATCTATACCATCCTTAGCAATAGAAAAGAGATCTGCAATAATAATGTAGCTTCGAAGACAAACCAAATATTGACTTACAATATCTATTAAAAGCTATACTACACCGCCATTAACAACAAAAAAGAATCCAGCAACAACAGCACGGTCCTCTAAATAGCTAAATATTAATAAAGTTTAATAGCAATAATAAAAATGGAGGAGGAGAGGGAAGGAACAAATGAAAAAGTAAAATTCGGAAAAAAGAAAAGGAAGACAAGGAGTGAATAAGTGAAAGAGAAAAGTCCAATTAAAGAACAAAAGAAAGTTAATAGAATTAGGTAAAAGTAACACAAAATACAAGAAAAAGAAAACTAAGAAAAAATAATAAAAATTAAAAAGCAAAAAATATAGAAAAAATTAAAAACAAAATAAAAAGATAAATGAGTAAAAAAAAAAATCCCTCTACCTGTTTAGGTGGCTGGTTTCTTTTTAGGGCCTGTGGTTTTGGATATGGGTGAAAGACAATGAATCACAACTCAGGCCTATTTTGTTTCCATGCCCACTTTCTGTGTGAAAGCTAAGTCCTGTCCTGTCTCTCCTGCTGAGCATAGTCAGTCAATGGTGTAGTGTCTGCCCTCACTCTTAGTGTTTGTGTCCTTCTGTGTGCCCCAAGTCACTGCTATTTCCAACTAAATTTACAGCCATTAGGATCATGTAGGGCCCCCTTTGCTCAGAACCCTCTGTCCATATACCCCAGGATGTGGCAACTGTCCAAGTCAAGGCATAAACCTGATCACATTGACAGATGGGAAAAGCAAAAGACTACTGGGCTCTTAGCTGGAAGTACATGGGAGGTGAGCAGTCCACTGAACTGAATATAAGCATTTTTTGACCAAGCCACCTCAGAAATACCATACATGACTGGCCTGGCTTCTTTCCAGAGGATGGGACCATTGAGTCCTCCACAGCCTTAGTCCTCACTGTTCCTTAAACTTCTCAGGGGGTCTGCAGCTAGCCAACTCCTTACCTATGAGTCTGTCTTATGGGTGTCTCCCACAATGTCACTATGGTAGGAAAACCTCAGAGACCCTGAAATGTAATTGTTCTGTGACTTCTGATTCCCAGAGCAGCTCAGACCTACACAATAAACCCCTTCTGGCTTCTGATTATATCACTCCCAAGATGGCAGGTGCTACCATGAATTTCTTCCCCAATTCTGATCTGTTATGTGAGAGGAATCACTTTTAGAGCAAAACCCTACACTGTGTTAGCACTCATAATAACCGTGGGTTTTTCTTGGGGCCAGCACTGCCAATCCGTTGTTTCTCCCTGGGGCTGCCCATTCTCTCTGCACTCACCTTGTGTTTGCAGAGTCAGGATCATCTCCCTGGGAGCTGAGGTTCCTGACTACTTTCTTCTTTTCTCTGCATTGTCTTCAGTTTCTCTGTTTTTTTGTACTTTTAGTTTTCCTATCAGATCTTTCTTGATTCCCAGAGCTCTACTTCTTCTCTTCACTGATTTGTTGTTTTTTAAGGTATCTGATTCCAGGTCCCAGAGAGGCTGTATTTTGCCTCTAGTCTCTATGCCACCATTTTTAATCTCCCTCTGAAAAGGCTATAAAAGGAGCTATTTTATTTTTTACAACTAGGTATTCTCACAAAATGTTTTGTGTTAAAACATGTAGCAATTTTTTATAAAAACATATCGCTTATGTTAACATGTCACTCAATAGGTCTAGTGTTCTTCCTAAATAGGCTAATAAAATTTTTATTCTGACAATTTCTGAAACAGTAACATTGATTAATATGACACTCGTAAATAGAAGGACTTCAGGCTCTGTTTTCACATCTGATGGGCTGTATGCCCACTTCCTAACAAGGTTTCAGGAAGTCACACCTCACACAATGGTATGAAAACCCAATCACCAGGCTTATGAGCCACAGAAGAATCAAGGACACTTCTTTGTTTATTTTTCTTTTTCTGTTTTTTTTTTTTTTATAGTGCTGGAGATAAGAACAAGGGCCTTGTTCATGTGAAGCAAGCACTCTACCAGAGATATACCCTTAGCCTGAGACTTCAATTTTTAAGAGTAGTCTGAGGTCAGAAATCTTCAGAACCACTGGCTAAAATCCAATCAAGCCTCACCTTCTGAGCCAGAGATGGGTCCAGCATCCCTGAAGCACAGGGTTACCTGACAGGAGAGGGGCCTACAAAGCCTCAGGTTGCCCGGGGCAGGAGAATGTGCATGGGCAGGTACCAAATGGTCAGCTACAGTGGTAGCAAAGTGAATTTCGACCTGGATGGAAACTCTTGGGACAGCTCTGGCCAGAAGCTGCTGCATTCAGCCCAGTACATGTTGTGGTAGATGATCAGAGTGGGGGACAGGGGAACTTTCTCTTGTGAACAAGGAAGTATTGTGAGCCCAGGGCATCTGCTCTGCAATGCTGCGTGGCCTCCTGTCCACATGGGTGACCCCTTGGCCACACAGGTCCTTTTCAGTGAAGTAGATCATTTTGACTACTTACTCCACACCTCCATCTCATTTTTTCACCTTATTTTCAGAGTAAAAAGTCATAGCCAACAATTTAGTTCTCCTGCCTAAACATACATAGCGCTTGCCTATTCAAAACTCTGAAAAATCCAGTGTATGCAGAATAAAGCCCCGAGTTTTGGCATGCACTTAAAGGTTTCCACATTGTGGCCCCAGCTTGAGTTCCAAGCCTTCCAGAATAAATTTAACCTAGTGGCAAAGAGCATGCCCTCTGGCGCAGGGGTGCCTGGGTTCAAAACTGGGTTCATGACCCAGTTTTACCAACCATGGACCAGTGAGTGACTTGAACAGTGTCGATGGGCCTCAGGATGAGCTTGATGTCCTTATCCATAGCATTTGCCAAGTTACACCGTACAAATACTTCTACTTTCTAAAGTGATATCACTATATTTGGAGTTGGGAGGAGGTGCTCACAACTGGTCCTCAAGAGACAGTGCAAGCTGGATCCAGAACTCCATTGGGCTTTGAGCAGGCTACCTACTCTTCCTCCCCAGTGTGGGATAATGAGGGTCTAGTTGCGACCCTATTGGAAGGATCTTACACTGGTTCTCAAACCAGCATCATCAGAATCATCTGGAGAGACCGCCTCCTTTGTTTCCTGTTCCTCACCCCAAGGGAATGTATTTTGCACCCAAAGGTGATGCTTTACTCAATGCTAGAATAATATCAGTCAGAGGTAGAATGATACTTTAAAGAAAAAAGAGCATTAATATATCTATAATGTTAATCAAAGAAAGAAAGGATGGGGGAAGAGGAAGGATGGGGTCCAGGAAGGCAAATCTAATAAAACTAATGTCAATCCCTCCTGCTCTGCCTCACCTTATCATATTGGTGTTGGTACCTTTAGAGCAGTTGCTCTCAAACTTAGTAGAGTATGAAAATTACCTGGAAAACTTTAACAAAAGCACTGCAGCCTGCATCCCACATATGGAGATGCTGGCTGAATTGGTCTAAGATACAACCCGGGCCTCAGGAGCTCTAAAAACTCTGCAGGTGATACCCACATACAGCCAGAGCTGACCACCACTAGTCCAGAGCAATCAGAGCTGGAGCAGATGCCTTGCTCTACATTTAGGTTACATCCTCTTCCAGGGACAACAGTGCTTGCGGGTGTCTCTGGGTCTTCCTGGAGGAGTGCAGTCACTGTGGCTTTTTCCAGAACAGCAAGGTTCCGGGCCAACCCAGGAAGAAAACCATAGAAATCTGAGCTTGGTTGACACCTCTTGGGTCAGGGTGCTTTCTCTCTTTAGCTGGGTTTGCTCATTTTGAGCAATCAGACTGGCCTGTATTTCCAGAGGCGCTGATCAAGTAGGAGAGCACAGGGAGGAAAGATCAAATGGTTTAAGATATGGTGTGAAACTGTGCAAGAGGGACAGTCAATCCTACAAGAACCAACCCAGACAGCAAACAAACAAGGCAAGGTGGACTGAGACCCAGTCATACGGAGGGATCAGAAGTCACAGAACTCCAGTGGAGCCAACAAAGGTTTCTCACTCCACTTCCAGAGGTCAAAACTTTCCACTAGGGACGGAACATTTAGAGACAGTGTGACATGGCCATCCCACGACAAAGTGAGAATGTCTACAAATACCATCCAATGGTGTAAAAAATATGGTCCACTGACAGATGAGTGGATGAACTGTGGCAAGATGTATGACAGAGTGCTATTCAACCCTTAAAAAGAAGGAAATTCTGACACATGCATCAATAAGGATGAATATAGAGGGCATTATGCTGAATGAAATAAGGTAGTCACAAAGGACAAATATGATGTGATTCTACTTGTGTGAGACAGAGTAGCCAAATTCACAGAGACAGAATGGGGCTTGCTAGGGGCTGAGGGAAAGAAAGTTGAAGTTTAACGGGTAGCGTTTTGGTTTTGCAAGATGAAAAACATTCTAGAGAAAGATGGAGGTGACAGTTGCACCATGTGGATGTACTTACTGCCATCAAGCTAGACGCTTAAAATAGTTTTTAAAAAATCTTATATATATTTATCACAACTTAATAATAAATACTTCAGAGATATACTTGTCAAAAGGGAGATAGGACGTATTGTTCAAACCACTTCCCATTCACCCTCTTGGTGAAGAAAGGATTCCCACCTCCCAACTCCTGAAAAAGTATGAGATGGTGAACACACAAATCCCCACACCAGACAGATGAGAAAGCAACAATTTATTTGTCACATGGTCTCACCACCCAAGGAGAGAAAGACGCCATGCAGGGCCCCATGGTATTGTACTTGGGAGCAGAGAGGGTCAGCAGGGCTGTGGGTGCCAGGCTTTGTAGTAACAAAAGGTGAGGTGCCCCTTGGTTCCCAAGAAGTGATTGGTTTGCTTTAATGATTCCATACTGTGGCACAGAACTGAAGCTACACTAGATTGGAGGCCTGGTTTGGTGCAGCTGGTCTGGTTGACAGGTATGGACAGGTGGGGTGATGTTCCTTCTGGGTGGGAAGCATATCTGCTAAAAGCCTGACACCTTAGAGTAAGAACTATAAGCCCTTATAAGTCTCAAAGATCTCAGGGTAAAATTTCAGATTTAAAATCTGGAGGAGAACAATCACACCTCTATACGTTCATTTAAATAACTAAAATTTAAGATTAGCAAAAATCAAGTATTGGCAAGAATTTCAAGGAACTGAAATTGCATTGTTTATGGGAACCATTCTGAAAAACTATTCCGTAGTTTCTTATTAGGTTAAAAATATACTTATCACATAACCCAAGATCTTATTCCTAAAACATATTAAGAAAAATTAAACTAGGCATGATAGTTCACACCTGTAATCCCAGCAGTTGGGAGGCTGAGGCAGGAGGATCGCCATGAGTTTGAGGCCAGCCTAGGCTACATATGTAAGTTCAAGCCCAGCCTGGACTACATAGTGAGATTCTGTCTCCAAAAAAATAAACAAAACCTAAATAAATGTAGAGATAGATATACAACATTTGTGGAGAGTATTTAATATTGTTACAATGTCAATTCATCACAGATATCATTCATCCTCATTAAAATCCCAGAAAGGTACTGTGAAGCTGATTTCCAAATTTACATGAAAAATAAAAGACCTTAAACAAGCTAAACAATCTTTGAAAAAGAAGTACTTAACTTACCTATTTCAGGTCAAAACATAGAACAACAATAACAAGAGAGTGTGGTCTTGGTGTGAGAACAGATATTAATAGAAAAGAATGGACGGGGGGGGGGGATTTAGCTCAGCGGCAAAGTGCCTGCCTGGCAAGCGCAAGGTCGTGAGTTCGGTTCCTGGTACCGGAGAAAAACTAAAAAAAAAAAAAAAAAGAAAAGAAAAGAATGAACAATACAGAAATACACTTACATGTTGATTTTTAACAAAGGTGCCAAGTCAAGTATGGGGGGAGATAGTCTTTTTAAAAAGAGTGCTGGAGAACTGAATATATATAAGAAAAACAAAACAAAATAAAACCCTTAATTCTTACACAGCACATAAAAGTTTAAAACTATAAAATTTCTCAAAGAAAATAGAAGGATATCTTTGTGACTTGGATTTCATAAGAAAAATAAAACCAAAAACATTGTTCTTGTAGATTTCCTAGGAAAATAGCTGACTTAGGAAATCTAGCTGGCCCCAGATAGAATAAAAAAGGAAAATATTGGAAAATCCAAACACAATTAAAGTTAAGGACTTCTGCTCTTTATAATTCACTGTCTTGGTGGTAATAATGAAACCTCACTGACAGGGAGAAAACATTTGCAATACTTATATTCAACAAAAGCCTTGTGTCCAGAATATATGAAGAACCCTAAAAGATCAGTAAGAAGTTAAATACTACACACACACACACACAGAGTGAATAAAACACACACAGTGAACAAAAGATATAAACAGAGATTTCAGAAAGAAGACATACAAATGGTTAATAAGCACATTAAAATCTTTTCAACTTCATTAGTCATTAGCAAAATGTAAATTAAAACCACAATGACATACCTCTCTACATTCATTTATTTATTTTTTTACTTTTTTATTTTTTTCCAGTACCAGGAATCAAGCTCACGACCTCACGCTTGCCAGGCAGGTGCTGTGCCGCTGAGCTAAATCCCCAGCCCCCTATACATTCATTTAAATAACTAAAATTTAAGACTAGCAAAAATCAAGTATTGACAAGAATATCAAGGAACTGAAATTGCACTGTGTATGGGAACCATTTTGAAAAACTATTCCATAGTTTATTAGGTTTAAAATATACTTATCATATAACCCAAGATCTTATTCCCAAGATATTTATCCAACATAAATAAAAATATATGTACACACAAGTTCATAGACAAACATGTTTATAACAGCTTTATTCAGAATATTCTGAACCTGGATATAATTCAAACCTGTCATTAGGTGGAATGAATAAACAAGCTGTGATTTATTCCTATAACAAAAGGTAGGAATGGTAAAATGAGCAGATAAAAATGCATTCCACATGCATTAGTTTCTTAGAGTTATGGTAATACTTTATCACAACCTTCTTGGCTTAAAACTATAGAAACTTATTCTTTCACAATTCTGGTGGCCGGAAATCCAAAACTGTGGTGTAAGTAGGGCCACACTCCTTCTTGAAGCCCTGGGAGAGAACCCCCTCCTTGCCTCTCCTAGGTTCTGGCGGCTGATGGCATTTCTTGGCATGCATTAGCTTTTAGCTGCCTCATTACAGTGTCTACTCCTAACTTCTCATACCTTTCCTCGTGCATGCATGTGTGCATGTGGGTGTGTGTATGTGTGTGACATGTGGCACTGTCTCTTTACCATTCTCTAATAATGAGCCCTTGGGATGTCATCCGAGGCCCACTGGATAATTAAGAATCATCTCCTCTTAAAATCCTTAACTTAATCCCACATGCAAAAAGACTTTTTCCAAATAAAGTAACATTTACAGATTCCAAGTTTTAGGGGCATGAAATCTTCAGAGGCGACATTCAACTCACTGCATTACATGGTTCCATTTCTATGAGATTCCTGAAGAAGTAAAACTAATCTACAGTGTCAGAAAGCAATGGTGGCCTGGGGCCAAGGAGGAGGAGGTGACCGACTGCAGCGGGGGATGTGGAGCCTTCTGGTGTGGAGGAAATGCTCTATATCGTGGTGCTGGTGATGGTCACATGAGTGTATAAACTTTCCAAACTGTGCCTTTACAATGGACACATCTTATTACACATAACTAAATTTCATCTTAAAAGAAAGTGTACATTTGGGGAAACAATCTTGGAAAGTCCAATTCAGCAAGTCTGGGTTGTATTTTAAACAAAACGTCCAGATGCTTAGTCCTGGAACCCTTTTGGAGAGAGAGCACTCTGGAAGCTGGGAAAGGACCCACCACCTGCCACTGCCTTCTGTTTGGTTCCACAGACATCTAAGTAGCAGGTGCAGAGCTGGAGGTGCCTTCAGGGAAGTCCTGCCTAGAGGAGGGTCAGGCTGTTCGAGAACACACCCATATTCCACTGCTGCACCAGGCAGCCATGACAAGAAGTGAGTCCAAGATGAAGCGAAATTTTGACCCCAGAGATTGGTAAAAGCTCTCAGGGTGGGATAGCATTTGAGCTGGGCCTTGATGATGGAGCAGAATTTCGACTTGTGGAGGGTCAAGACCAGTCATCTCCCGCTTATATCTCTTAACACCCTCTGGGTCCTCTGTGTCTCTCTCCACCCACCTCAAGATGCCATTTCCTTTCAGGGTGACCTCTCTGGGCACTCTCTCTTGTCTTCTTATCATTTGCCCAGGCAGGTCATGAGCCAGTCATATCAGTCCAATTCTTCAGCAAATCCACAAGTATGAGTCAGCTTTTCTGTTGCTGCACAAAATACCCAACACCCAAGGCTTGAAGGAGAGGTTCAGAGGACCCAGTCCTTCAAAGCAGGAACATCGTGGCAGAAGGGGATGGCAAAGCAGCAGAGCATCACAGTTCATAGTGACCAAGAAGCAGAGCAGAGAAATAGTGCCAGAGAAGAAGAAGGTGTGAGGGATCAAATGTAGTACCCAAGGCCATGCCTCCATGACCCACACAGACACATCCAGAAGTGTGCTTCATTAATCCTCTAGGCAAGCCTGTCACCTTAACACAATTAAACTTACCCACAACATTCTACCTCATGTCAACTTGACAACCAAGCACATCTCAGGCCATAGTTAATCTCCACATAAATGCAAGGTCATATTTCTGCCTAACACATTACAACTATCCTGGGTACAACTGAAAATACAATAATCCCTTCCTCAAAATCTCAATAGTTCCAGCACTTTCCAAAAGTCCAAGTCTAAGTTCTTCTGTGACTCAAGGCAAACTCTTAGCTGTAAACCTCTGTAACAATAAAAGAAATTACAAAATCCCAAAGTACAATGGCACAAGGTAAACATTCCCATTCTGAAAGCAGGAAAAGGGAAATAGAAAAGAACTGCACCAAAGCAAAACTAAAACCCAGTGGGGAAAACATTAAGTCCTGTGGCTCCATATCCAGCATCTGGGTCTCATTGTAAGTTCCAGAGGGATTGGGCAATCCTTGCTGTTTGCAACCCACATGGCCCCTTTCTCTGGGATAGCTCCATTCACAGCCTGTAGCTTTCCTCAGCAGACATGCTATGTTGCTGGTATCTTTAACTTCTGAGGTTGCCACTGCACCTTTGGCTTCTTTTCCATAGCTTCATGTACTCACCTCTCAGGGGCACAGTGCCTGGCCTCCCAGGCCTTCTTCTGAAACCTAGATGGAAGTCTCAGTGATCTCACAGTCTTGCATTCTGCACACCTGAACAGCTAGTATCACCTGGACAACAACAAAGTCTATCACCAGCCCACGCAGTAGCCAGGAACCCTTGGACCATGGTTGCTATGGCCTCTGAATGCCTAGATAGCTTGACTAGGGGAACCCAGGTGGTCTCTCTTCAAATGAAACGTTCACACTTCACAGCTTTGGGAAGAGTCTTGGATTCCTAACATGCCCTTAAAGCATTTTCCCCTTGTACCAGTTCAAAGTATTCGGGTTTTTTTAATGGTGCTAATCTCTTTAGTAACCATGCCTACTTTGGCCTGAACTTTACACATGATTCCTTCTGGGCCAAAATTTAACTTTTCTAATTTTTCTGTTCTGCTTTTTGCCCTCAATTCTTACTATAAATGTGGCTAAAAGCAGCCAACAGTACAAATCCCACAGCCTGAATTTTGAGTTGCCTTGGAATTTCCTCTGTAAGGTCAATTAATCCATAATCCTTAAATTCAACCTCTCACAAAGTCTCAGAACATGGGCAACGTGTAGACAAATTTCTTGCCAGATCATAACACACATGGCCTCTAGTTCAACTCCCAAAAGAATCCTCATTCCCACTTGAAACCTGAACTTGGCCTTTACTATCAGCATTTCAAGCATTCTGATCGTTTTAAGCTCTGACCAAAATCACCCATTAAATGCTGCTTATATTCTAGGGCTTCTCTAACACACATCTCTAAACCTTTCCAAACTCCCCTGAAAACAAGTTTTAAAGGCATCTGAACCACATGTACTAGGTCTCTATTACTTAGCTCCTGGATTTGCAGGAGCTCCCAATCTCTGGCTCAGCTATTCCGCTTTACCCCACTCTCTTTGCTGACTTCACACCTCATCCCTTCCTCAAGAGCAGGTTTCCGGAGCCAGCACCAGCCATGACCAGGAAAGCTGAACCCTGTGGGCTCCAGGCATGGCTCCTGACTTCTTTGCTTTCACTGCACAAGATCCTCCATCCTTGCCAGCATTGCAGAGCGCCCTACTCGCCAGCTGAGTGGTTAAGCATTCCAGGGGCCCCCAGGTAGAAAGTCTGCGGCGGCCTGCAGAGCCACAACCGATTCCTGATGACACTTCCACTTTCTGGAGAGCTCAGCAGCCTCCAGTATCTGGTTCCAGGAGATAAGAAATCAAGCCACAGGAAGTACTGGGCCTCCAGGGGAGCTAACAATCCTAGGGCGTGGAGGAGACCTCATCCTTGCCAACACCCTGCACCTGCCACATCGTGTCAGAGACTGGGACCCAGAGCGTGGCTTAAGCGAAGCCCTTGTGTCCCAAAGACCTGCGGCTGGGGAGGAGCAGTCACAACAGGGAGGATGCCTTCTTCTCTTTCCAGGTGAAGAAGCCTAGACCATGGGCTGATTAGGGCACCCAATGGGCCTCTGCCAAATTCCCAGAATCCCTGGGGAGGTGTGATGAGTTATCCTGGTAGCAGGGACTCAGTGAAGGTGTCACCAGGTCCCTCCAGGGCATCCATGTGACCCTCACCTGCTCTGGGTGATTCCAGAGGGGGGTCAGGGTGAGGGCTGGACCACCATAGGTGGCAAAACCCAGGCTGGCAACCAAATTCCCAGAGTTGACCTGTGACTTACAAACCGATGTCTGACATCAGACTCCAGAGCTCTGGTTCTTCTTGCCTGGTTCAACTCTGGATTTTACCTCTTCTGGGGTTTCTCTTTGGCCCAGGGAGCTTTTCACCTGTGGGTCTTGGACTGAAGCTCCCCTACAGCACCATCTTCAGCATCACAGCTCCTAGAATTCCAGTGTGCCTCAGTTCCCCCAGCAGGCCTCCAATTTGCTGTCTCGTAGGGGAAGGAGTATAGCTTCTAGACTCTTCCTTGGCTCCCAACCAGCTCAGATCCAGCTTCTGGCCTTGGCCTTCGCTGCAAGCCACCCTCCTCTCCCACCCCTGAAACAGCTCCTACTACCCCACCCCATCCAAGGGAAGGGGAGGCCTCCTGGCAGACAGAGGCTGGCTAAGTGCTCATCTGTCTATCCTAAGAGCGCCCCTGCCCTGTACCGTTCCTGACCACCCACTTTACCGCATTTTTTTTTGTACTAGGGTCTGAACCCAGGGCCTTCACACTGAGCTACTTTCCTGACCTCTTTAAGACAGGGTCTCATTAAATTGCTAAATTCCCTAGGCTGGCCTCAAACTTGCCATTCTCCTGCCTCAGCCTCCCAAAGTGCTGGGAATTACAGGCATGTACCTCCACACACCTGGCTATTTTACCACATTTGATAAAGACCAAACTTGAACCTTTTGGTCAAGTATGTAGGGAGGGGAGAGTGAATCATCCAATGTGTAAGAACATTTGCAGTGAGCTAATTGCTCTCTTTCATTCCCTCCTTCCCCCAGCAGGATGGTGAGGGTCCAAGGCAGAGGCTCTGGAGCCAGATTACCTGGTATCCACACTCAGCTCTGCCACTCAGCTGTGTGGTCTTGGGCAAGGTGTTTTGCCTCTCGGGACCTCTGTTTCCCTTTTCTGCAAAACATGCGTAATTTGTGATGGATTTTTACAAACCAGGTCGCCATGGTTACTGAGTGAGTTACTAAACATAAAGTTCTTCGAACAACTCCTAGTACACAGTGCTAAGTGCATGTGAGCAATTATGATTCATTTACAGGGCATCGAGATGTGCCAGACTCAAGGGGTACAGAATAGGCCTATTCATTCACTCAACAAGTATCATTTGAGGGACCTCATGTGTCACACGCTGTGATGCGAGCCAGGGACAGATGCCCCTGCCCTCAGGAAGCTCACAGTCTGGTGAGAAAGGAGGCAGAGCCTAAGCAGGTACAAAGCAGTTGGAAGAGGCTCTCTGGGGATACGGTGGCTCTGTCACGTAAGAGGAAGCGCACGTGGAGAGGGAGGAGATGCAGTGAGGGAGGCAGGCAAGGCCCGGCCACTCAGGCCCCAGGGACCACAGTGTCAGGGGGGCAGTCCTGCCTCTGGGTGGTGGTAAGCAGAGAACTGACAGGACCTCGTTTACACCTTGCAGTGGGGATTCTGCAATGCCCCCTGTACTGAAGGGAAAATGAGGCCCCAGGTCACACTGGCACCAGAACAGCTCTCTTCAGCCTAAGACAGCACACTTGCAGTCCCCATCCCCCTTCTGGTTATCTCCAAAAGCCCTACTCCTGCCTTGCCTTAAACTCACCCCACATCCAGTACACTCAGGACTCTGACCCGTGCGAGTCCTCATCCCTGCAAAGGTTTCCATGCCAACAGCTTATGCAAAGGAACAGCTCCCACACTCCTTCCCACCACTGTTTCTGTCCCCCACAACCACCGGGGTGGACACCCTGCCAGCAACCACAGGTAAACGTGTCTGTCCTTGGGACACGGCCTTAAACACACAATGACAGAGATGTGTCTTGGGTCCAGAATGGAAGGTGTCAGGGATTACAAATCCCCCAGGAATCCACCCTGAAGCTCCTCCCCAGAGACACCCCTCCCCAAAATAGGCAGAGAGGGTCAGGAACACCCATGCAAACAGCTGACCCACAAAACCCACTCTGTGCCCAGGCTCCCCCACCTTGGCCCCGTCTATTTTTACCAGGAGGGTGAGAGGGGGGTTGCCAGGCGGGGCCACTCCGCTGTTTATGTCTGAAATGTGAAAAGATGCACAGTGTACTTGGGAGAAGGCGTTACAGTTAAAGGAATTTTGGAGGAGAATTGCAAACCTGGCAGGTGAATAGGGCCCTGTGTTCTAGCTTTCGAGTCTGGAAAGGCCGCGTTTCCAGCTAAGGCATGAAGAGGGGCCGGGGTGGGGAGAAAATGCCCACGTGTGAGATTTGGACAGGGCGTGAGACTCAGCTCACCTGAGCTCAGGCAGCAGCAGATTTTCAGGCCAGGGTACTTTAGGAGGAAGCTCTGCTGCCCCTCCAGTGTCATTTATTCTTTCCTGGACTTTGCTTGTTCTGTCAATTCTCTGTTCTCTCCCGACCCCACTCAGTCTTAACAGTCCATATCTGTCCTTCGCTCCTCTTGATCAGTGTGTTTTGCTTAGTTTTGTCTCCTACATCTACATTGGCTTGTTCAGGCTTTAAGTCACTCTAACCTGTCCACTTTCTGCTTCTGATTACATGGTAAGGGTAAGTGTCACTGTGATGTCTGTACTACTTAACATCTACTATTTCCTTCACACACACAGAGCGTCAGAGCTGACCGAAGGCTTCCCTCAAAGGGACTCCAGTAGAGCCCTATGGGTTCTTACTACATTGAGACCAAGGGATCTCTTTTTTTCAATTCTAAACAACAAAAGGAAAGAAAGAGCCGCCAACCCTTGCCAGCCGAATGAATGCCGTATCTCTCCTCTCTTCCTCCAGCCTTCACAGGTTACACAGCCTTCACGTACTCCATGGACTCTAGCCCTGAATCACATAGCCCTTGTTAAGCAAGGGTTCATGGGAAAGCTGGGGTGACTTCCGGGGGACAGACTTCAGCCTTGATGTGAAATTTAAGGAACACGTGATCCCTAAGATCACAGTTCTGTAGACTCATTTCTTTGGGCCTCAGGGTCAATGCCAAAAAGCTCCAGCCTCATCAAGGACTACAGCTGCAAAGGGCCCAAACACCACCTCACCACAAGTCCTACCAGCCCCGAGAGCAGCTGTCACACAATTCAGCTCTAGCTCTGTGTCCGATGAAAGCTCCGTGCTTGACAACGTCCCCATTTCCCCTTCTCTAGAGCCTCCTCCTGGGCAGCCTTTTCCCCAGGGTGCATGAGGGTGACAGCCTGCATTCCTTCCCTGTGTCTCGCTCCACTTCTTTAGCATCCTTGCATTTCTGTGTATCAGTTTCTCTACCACTTTTTCTTTTGCCTGTTCTACGTTCTTCCTCAATTACAGTATGGAGTTGTAATATAGTTCAGCCTTTGCTCCGTTGAATGTAACGTTCCTTTTTCTTATATTAGGCCAGTCACTTCCCTGAAGTCCAGACCCACATCTCTGTCTATTGGCTGTGCCCCCTCCCCAACATACACCGTGCCCCTCTGCCCCTAACAACCCAATTTATCTATAGCGGAACTCGCTGTCTTTTCTCCCCAGCCATCTCCTGCTCTCCTGGTGCTGTCCCAGGGGCCCCACATCTCCCAGCCTTCGGGTCAGAGGTTTGAGGTTGGACTTGACACTTCCTGTTTGCTTTTGCTGCCATTGCCGTGGTACGACCCCAACACTGCTATCACAGATGCGTCTTGCCTGTCATCAGTGTATCGACACACACCGTATTTAGCATTTTTTTGATTAGTCATCATTTAATTTTACACAAAAGTACACATATTTGGGTTCTCAAGGAAAACAGCCACAGTAACTTCTGCTCTTACAGAAATGAGGGATCAGGTAGCAGTGGCCCCGAGCTCCTCATGGTGACATTCTGTGGGACCTGGGAAGTGGCTATGCCTTTGGAGGGGACGTCATTCTGCAACTTACATCCAGTGTGAGCAAGAGGAGATGCAAGGGGTTGTGCAGGGAGGACCAATCTACTTCGAGTGCTGTGGCTGACAATGTTGATCTATCAGTCAGGTCAGAATGGTGCTCTCCCGGGGTGGGAATACTGATTCGAACAGACCTAAAAGAACCTCATAAGAAACAGGGAATTTTCTATACCTTGATCTCAGTTACAACTACAATCATGTTTCTATATGTCAAAAAAAAAGATTGACTTGTACACTTAAGATGCCCTTAGGTATTAGGCCTTATCTGCAGAAAGACTCACCATGTTTTCTACACACATTATATGTCATACTTTACAGCATTAATAAGAGAAGGGAAGGGATGGAAGGAGAGATGTTGGCATGGTGCCTACCGTAGTACACAGCACATAGTACATGTTCAAAAAATGGTTGCTCTTGGGCATGATGATGCACACCTGTAATCCTAGCTCAGGAGGGTGAGGTAGGAGAACCGTCATGAGTTGGAGGTAGGCCTGGGCTATATAGTGAGTTCAGCTGAACTACAAAGCAAGACCCTGTCTCAGAACAAAAGAATGAAAGGTAAACCAATTAATTATTACTTTTTACCTTTATATATGCTGCATTATCTTCCCTTAAAGGGCTGGCTATCCATATACACACATACACACACACACACACACACACACACACACACACACACAGCAATAGCAACAAGTAAAATGCCAAGGAAACTATTCCCCGGAGCTGTAAATTCAAGTAAGTGCCAATTTTTTGGGGGGAAAGCTGTCCTGTTTCTTAACAGATCATTTTTAAGCTGTGGAGTTGCTGCCTGTATCTCTTCTGTTTCATGTCTAGCCGGTGGTTATGAGACACCATTTTTGTTTGCTTTCTAAACGTATATTCTGCATTTATATTACAATATGTGAAAACCTGGGGCAATTATTTTCAGAAAAATCCAATATTTGGCTGAATGAAAATAAAAATTTCAGCCCCAATGTGGCAAGGGCCGGTGTGGTCAGTCCCAAAAGATTCCAGTAACCTGGACAAAGGAAAGAACAGATCAAAGCCAGCTCCAGTCTGGGTGTGGGTGGTAGCCCCTTTGGGTTCCAGGTGGGGGCAGGTGAGCAGGGGCCAAGGGAAGCACACACTGGGCAACCCAAACCTCTGTCTTCCTGCCTTAGACCCGCCTGGGAAATGGTGGTGGTGGTAACAACGGCAGTGATAATGTTATAAACCCCCACAGGAGCACCCTTATCTCTCTACGTGCAAGCAAAGCCTGAAATGTTTGTCATCACTTCCTCTTTGACATGTGGCAGCTTTTACTGAAAATAGGAATCTGCTAGGAATTCAAGAGGAAAAAAATCAAACTGAAGCTTCAAGCAGTGAGTTTCCTTAAATGTGCCGTTCAATTTCTACGTCCTAAGTGACATCACACTTTCCTGCCACTGTACGTCACTATTCCACCCAGACATGGGGCGGGCTTGTAAGTGTTTCATTAACTTGTTCTTTATTATTAGAACATTTCCCTCTTTGTTTGTCACTTGGACAGTGTTAAAGGAATAAAATGGCACTTTTCAAATGTTCCACTACTTCTCAGCAGGCTCCACTCGGAGGCCCAGTTCTGCCACAAGGAAGCTTTTCTAGATCATATTTCTAGGGCCCCACTGCTCCCAGAAAGGATCCCAATATTCTCTGCACACACTGCATATAGTATTTATCATTGCCATACTCCTACAATGTGTGTATTTTTAGCTTCTTTTACAAACCCAGAAGAGACTGCACACACTCAGGGACACCAAATTTCACAGGAGGTGGGAAGGAAAGAAAAGAGACTTCTTTCACCCAAGTCAGGCCACTTGCTAGGTGCTGACACTGCAGAGATTACTGGAATTCTTACAACAGTTTCCGTGTAGTAGCTCCATTGGACAGGTGTGAAACCCAGCCCCAGAGGCCTGCCCGAGGGCCCTGTGCCAGAGCTGGGATTTGTACCCAAGGCTACTGAACAAGTAGAGAATCTCCCCTCTCCTTCCCTCTGCTCTGTGGCTCAAGATAGCCTGGAATCCCTTCCACAGTGGCCAGTAATAAAACAAGTTGATGGTTTTACTTGTCCACTAGTTTCAACGTCAACCAAAAGATATGACGAAGCTCTGAAAAGCACTCATCTCTGGCCACATCAGTAGGAGCCCAATGTCCGGATGGTGAGAGGGAACAGTGTCCTATTTCCCCCAACCAGTCCACTGCTAGGCTTTGTGTCCAATGCTAAGAACAGCACCTCCAAGAGGCACCCATAAACAAGCCTTTCCAGAGATCAAGGAATCCAGAAACAACTTTTCTTGGGAAATAGTGGAAGGACCTGGAAGTCATGGAGGAGAGACATGGAAGGGTGACATGAGAATTCTGTTGGACTGGAGGTTGGTTGTCCCGGGGACATGGGGATAGATTGCATTGTTCCAGAGAGCAGAATGGACCACTTGCTCATACAGGGGCATTAGATGGATGCTTCGGAGGAATTCTGTAAATACCTCACGTCCATGCTTAGCGAGACACTTAAGTGGTATCCCCATGGACAAGACAGAAACGAGCACTCCATGGAGACATTTAGACAAACATGCAGACTGCTCATCATCTAAGAGTCACAGATAGAAGACAGTCATCAAGATGCCCCCATGATCCTCCCCACCCACCACTTATAGCCTTGTATGTCCTCCCCCATACTAACTCAGGGATGGCTCCGTGTGACCAATACAATGCAGTGGAAGTGATAGTGTGTGACTTCCAAAGCTAGGACACAGAAGCACTGCAGCTTCTAGTTTCCTCCATCATTCCCTGGGGTGGAAACTGACCACTATGTCATGGGGATGCTCAAGTAGCTCCTGTGGGAGGTCCCAACTACCATCACCCACCTGCTAATCATGTGAGTGGGTCATCTCAGAAGTGGGTTCTCAGGCCCCCGACAAGCATCCAGCAGCACTCGGGAAATGGGCCATGCCAAGACTGCCCAGCTGAGCTTCTCCCAAGCCATGACCCAGAAAAACCACAAGAGATATTCAACAACTATCTTAGTTTGAAGCCGCTAAATTTGGGGTGGCTTGTTACACTGGCACAATAACTGGAATACAGGACCTCGCATCCTAGGAGGGCTGCCTATGGTGCCCTGCTCTGGAACTCAGCCCAAGCCTCAGTCCTAGGTAAACATAAGCACAGATGCACCGCTTAGCTTAGCAGAAGATTTGCACCTCAGAGCCACAGCAAGTGAACAGAATGATAGAGGCAGAACCCAGGATGACCTGGAGTGCTGAGCGGAAATTACTAGGGTAATTTTCAATAGAAGCAAAGATGATTAGATTAGAAAATTCACTCATCATACACAAGCCAAGGGAGACACAGGGACACAGCAGCATAGGTGGCTGCAGGCTCAGAATGAGTTAGAATGGAGGGCTCGGCAAAGCTCACAGAAGCACAGGACCTGGATAAAGGAGGCAAGCACCTGCCTGGGCTGAGCCCGCCAACAGGAGGACTGTGTTCAGCTCTGGATCACTCTTTCCTCGGGACACAGGCAACCCAGTCCTGCAAAGGAGTTGACAGGAATGGGTAGAAGTACATGGAGGGAGATGGACGAGGAAGGGAGAAAGGAGTGAGGGCGCCCAGTCCCAAATGAGAGGTGGTAAGGGCTCCAGAGCAACAGACTCACTGGTTTTAAATACAGAAAGATCTGTTATGCAGCAGGAGGCCCTGGGGGATAGAGACGGGGTGGAGTAGGAAGGGACCCGCTTTGTTTGTCAGTGAACCCAGTGTCGGGTAGGAGAAGGAGCTTCTACAAAAGCTGAGAGCTGCCGAAATGTGAGAACCACGTGACAGTGGCGAAGGGTCAGGTCAAGCCCACTGCTCGGCCAAGCAAAGGGTGGCTGTCCTCCGCCTGAGGGCAGGGTGGGGAAAGAACTGCTCTTCCCGCTCCGAGCACCCCTCCTGCTGTGCGCTGTGCGAATGGAACCTGCTGGATGAAGTCATCACAGTGTTTCTCCCACCCCAGCAGGTGTTTAAAGTCCTGGTTGTTGGGGGCGTGGATCTGGTTAAAGGGCAGATTCTGAGTGAACAGGGCAGGTTGGCCCTGAGATTCCATGTTTCCATCTATCACGGCCCCAGCAGGCCCTCTGGCCTGTAGGCTACACTTTGCAGAGAACACAGGAGCGACAGCAGATGGGACCAGGCCACCTGGCAAAAGCGAAGGGCAACTGCAAAGTCTCCTAGCAGAGGATGGATGACATGCAGGAGACACGTGCACAAGGAGCAGGACACTTGAGGGTGACAGGAGACGTTCTGTGTGCTACTGAGGGCTTGCTGACACTAATGTCCTTTGATCCACAGAACACAACCTCTAGAGTGTGCAGTCACTTTCCCATATAAAACCCTGGGTTTTATACATCCTTTCAAGGTGGGCACGGTGGCATCTTGTCAGTCTGTACAGAGATCCCCACGCTAGCTTGGTGGCCCCAGTCTCCGCTTCTTAGAGTATAAATGGGAGTCATGCCTGCTTGTGAGGCTGCTAGGCCAAGCATCATCTTGCACATAATAAGTGGCTGATATATGTTTCTTACCCTCGATATAACATCAAGTGGTCAATAAACATCGTTCCCTTCACTGCAAAGATGAACTGCCTACTGAATATTGATCTCTAACTTAGTTGCCCTTCATCTATCCAGAAGTGCCAGACTGTGTATGAGACATGGTCCCATTTTACAGAGGATAGTGGGTTTTCACCTAGTTAATCAGGCAAATTCTGTCATGGGAATCCAGGACCACTCCTGCTAGACTCTCAGGAACGGGTTTATCTGGAAGGGTCATTTCCCCTGGCCCAGGCATCAGATGGGTAACTGATAAGATTGCTTCCCATGTCTTTGTCTGAGAAGGAAGATGCTGTTACCCCTTGCCAACTGTGTCTTGAGAACAAAGTCAGATCGGCCACCAGATGCAGGTAGAAAAGAAGGGACAGCCAGCCAGTGGACACTTCAGCCACAGCTCCCAGGGACAGGTGGGTGGAGTGGACACCCTCCTCATCTGACTGCCCCACAGCTCTGGACAGCGGAGAGGTGGAGGAGCTGGGCCAAACTAAGCCTGCCCCCAAGCAGAGATAACCAGTAAGACGCCCACATGATCCCAAGACAGTCACCCTGGGGAAACTGAGGCGCTTTGCTTCCTCTGAGGCAAGGAGATGCTTGGTGTATTTGCTCTGTAATGTGTGGCCCACAAAGAATCCACTTTTCTGCCTTCGGTCTGTGACCAGTGAGAGGGCCAGCATCTTTCATCACAATGAAATCTTAATGTGAGGCACCCCGACCTCCTTCACAGGGACCCTGAAAGCCACTGGACAGCTGGATCCCCCAAAGTGCTGTGGCTTACCCAGCAGCTTATGTACGGAGAGAGCCTGACCTGGACTCAAACTCAGACCTTCCTAGAGTAGGCCAGTCACTTTCTGGGATCAATTTTCACACCTGGAGGTGGGTAGGGAGTTGTAATATTTGCCTTACTAGGCTCTTTAGGGGAATTAAATGAAATATTACCGTATGTTGCAAAGGGGTGGTAGATGGTATTCAAAGGCTGTTAGTTTTTTACTCTTTTTCCCGGAAGAAAAAAAAAAAATTACCAAGGAGTGCTATAGAGATCCTAGAGCTGTCGCGGTAGGGCGATTTCCTCCCTGGTTTAAGATGTCCTTGGTCTCTCCTGGATTTTGAAGACCTCAGTCTTTGACTCTGAGGATCCCAGCTCCTGTCGCACCTCCTTGCCGCCGCCTTACCACCCCTCTTCTCCTTCCCCTGCTATCCCGCGTATCCAACCCCTAAAACTTTCAGTTGGCTCCCGGATGAGGGAGGTCTCCCAAATCGCAGCCCGGGAGGAGGGGGCCATGAGCGCCGAGGTCGCTTCTTGCGGGAGCCCAGCCGCTGACCTCTGCAGGGCGCCGGGAACCCCAGCCCGCTGTGCTGGCCGTGGAACCCGGGCGCTCGGGACTGCTCTGCGGTGCAGCCCTCCGGGGCCCCTCCGACTGCGGAGCTGCGGACCGCAATGCAGTCGCCGGCCCTCCAGCCCTGCCCGCGCCACGCTCCTCCGGGCGGGAGCCACCCGGT